>NC_080571.1:242789915-243091165 GCF_030247185.1 Malaya genurostris | reverse complement strand
TAAAGTAAATTCCATTTTGTGATTTTTCATCACTATTTCCGGAATCAGGAACAGAATTGAGTTTTTTGGTCATCAACCAATGAGATCTGCTAATTAGTATATGTGATGATGATTACAATCAATGTCAAAATTAAAGGAAATGAATGGTACTGGATGACCAGAAAGTGCCATAAGGATTAGTAATGAGCAAACATATCATAGTTTTAGCAAGATTCTGCAAATGAAAAAGATGTCATTACGCTGGATGCCGCACTTGCATACTCAGGATTAAAAAGATGAACGCGAGCACACTTTGGAAGCATGTTTGCCTATGCTGATGATGATGGTGTCAATGGTTACTGTTGACGAAGTCTAGATCCATTATTATACGCTAGAGAACAGAATAATTAATCACCAATGGACTGAAATAGGCGCGAGTGCTCCGAATCGGCTTAGGGAGTCTAAATTGGGCGGAACGGTTATGAAGTCGGTTCTTTGGGTTTGGAGCGATTGAAAATCGGTTTTTGAGACAATGCACAGATACACAAGAGCATAGTATGAGCTTCATTTTGGAGTTCTAACCGCTACTTTTGGAACCTGTTCCAAAACCGGAAGCCGGATTCGGTTGAAACAGTATACAAGACTTTTCATTAGAATCAATTCTTACATTTATGCAAATCGTCCTAGTTATCTCCGTTTTGGCGTTTTTGACTGCTACTAAAAAGATTTTTCTGTTGTTCTCCCTGTTTTCCTGTTTTCTCCCAATGACGAATTAAAATTTTTATACTCATCACCCATACACCCAGACCAGAGATGCAAAGTAAAAATTTCAAATATATTCATGCAGGGTTGAAAAATTCTGTAACCTCAAAAAAAAAATCTGCGGACTCAAAGCATTTTTTTTTAATGATGCACGGAATTTGTATAGCGAACAAAAAAAAAGACCACGACAATTTCAAAAACCTGTAAATTTTTACAAACGTCTACAAAAAACGTGATTTTCAAAAGTCTACAAACAAATCTGCAGCTGAAACATGTCTGCAACTTATTTTATAAACCTGCTGATTTACAAACACATCTGCAGGTCTGGCATCTCGGATCCAGACACGGAAGTTGACTCGATAAAATTCAATAGGATCATATGGGATTCTATGGAACTTCATTTGTAAATTTTGTGCCCAATCTTGAACTAGGTCGTGCTAAGGAAACGACCCTACTGAGTTAAGATGGAACAATTTTAATTTTGAAGCAAATTGGAGTTATGTCAATTCACGGTAGAAACTTCTTTGAACGGTTAAACCCACTGCCTTCGTACAAACTCCACTAAGGAGTGAGTATGGAACAAACGCTTGGTACAACTCGTTCTAGAACTATCTGAGCGAGAGAATCAACGAGGCTGAATAATTTCGCAAAACAATTGCGAACGTTGGAAATATTCAAAACTGAAGAACTATCGTCAGATTGCCAAGAAGGGATTTTCGGAGTAGTGACTACGAGAACACTCTTCCAAGGAATGCTTAACTTTATTAAATTTTCTTGGGTTTTTATACAAGTTTTCAGCTTACATATCTAATAAAAAATTCTACAAATCGCATAGGATGAAATGAGAAGGAATGAAACGAACTTTTATTGCACCTCTTACTGATATACCCTACGCTCAAAACATTATCTGCGCCTGAATGGCTGGCCAATTCGATTATCCTGCTTTATCTATTTATGCTATTCGTTACATCATTTGACTATAAATTTCTTGAAATCATCCCAACCATCTGTTCGATAAATAATCAACAAATTTTGCAAACTAGAAGAGCTTGCTGAATAGATTCAAAGTATTTGTTCCTTTTTACATCGTGACTTATAAGGACACACATTTTAAATCGATGGTTTTAATACTCATCACTCAGTTTTTCCGGCACCAGAAGTCTTGCTTCAATCCCTCATTGTCCAATCCAAAATACAAAATTATGTAATCCAAAATACAAAATACATAATTTTACTTAAATTGCTAATTAGTTGCACCCACTCTTAAAAAAAATAAAACAAAAATACTAAGGGCATAAGAATCATCAGTTAGATGAATTATTTCTTATTTGTGGGCCCCTTTCGAGTCGAGATGCTGGGTACGGGCCTGGTATTCGACGAACTGATTCGAATGATAAATGACTGCACCATTCACATCTTTCAAAACTAGCCATTGGCAAAACCGTTTGTTTTAAAGAGTCGCTCAAAGCTTGATAGTTCTACCAATAGAACTATCTCTGTTGAGCCGTTCTTTCGTTCTTCTGAAAATTTGAATGTTCCTCTAATAAAAATATGAGTGCCATAAATTATGTTTTGTAGTAAACAAACTCAATAATAGTGAGTGCATTTTGGTATGTGTTCTTACCAACAATTAATTCCTTTCGGCTACTTCTTTAAACATCGCGAATGTGTGCAACTTTGACCATGATTCTAAAACCTGCGACCGTTCCAAAATAATCAGATAATGTGTACATTCTTATAAAGTATTCGATTGTTTCCATTTCTATTGCAATGAATAGAACATTGCACAGTGGTTTGAAACGGGAAATTAGCGTGATAAAATATTTTCACTATTAAATATTAGTTTTTTGTAGTTGGTGTCTTCACAAGAGTTGTTTGTAATCAAATGGTGCTCCTTTCGATGAAAAAAGTTACTTATTTAGACTGAAATCTGATATCTAACTTTCTTAATTGAACTCAAAAAATGATTTTGTTATACAATAAAGTTGTAGGAAGATTTATTTTGAGCAACTTTGTTGAAAAAAGCACCTCTCTAGCTTTTCATTTGATCGAGTTACATCAATTTTCCCGAGTAAAAGTAGGGTGGCTCCTGAAAAATCACTTTTTTTGTTCTAACTTTTTTGTGAAACGTTCTACGGAAGAGTTGTCTTTAGAAGAATTGTTGAACTAATCATTGCGCATAATTTTGCTCAATCAAGCTTTTTCATATGAGCTAACAGTAAAAAGTTATGATTGTTTTTTCATCGAAAACTAGTCAAACTTCAAATATCAATATTCATTAGATGCCAGATCGATAAAAATGTATCCTATGAGGATCCTGAAAGGTCATAATATAAGTAGAAATTTAAGAAAAATTTGGAAGGGTGTTATTTTTTTAACTTATTTAAAGTAGTCTTAAAAATACCTACAAAAATCTCAAAAATATTGCATAACTCCTAAACGCATTAACATATAATTCCTCAAAAGGACAATATATGGCACACTTGTATCAGGTGTACAACTTTGCTTCCGCCGTTTTTTTTTTCAAAATTAAAAGCTTTATTGCGAAAAAGTGCTTACAGATGTATAATTCAAAGTATTGTCCGTCGCTAGCGATGGATGGTATACTCTGTCACCAACCGTGCATAAACTTCTGGTGCATGGGACTGCAATTATAAAACATGCTTTGCTTCCTATTGGTATGTACAGTAAGGAAGCGCAAGAGAGTCGAAATAAATCAATTCGCAAGTATAGGCAGTTCTATCCGCAGAAATTCAATCGTTTATTGAATCTAGAGGATGTCTTCAAACGATTTCTTTTAACCTCGGTGAATGACCGTAAGGTTAAAACCGAGGGTAAATAAAGCAACATAATAATAATTTTAACGTCTGATCCTGTAATAGTATTATCGAATAAAGTAACAACCAACGTGAGTGTACTCCATCTTCCCGATTATGCTGCTGAATTAGTTTTAACACACTAGAAGACAGTAATACCTTATTTTAATATATATAGCTAATAAATGTCTTACATGAAAGAACATTTTTCAATGAAAAAACCCAATGTTTGAACACAATTTAAAATATTCAAAAAAAAACTACAAGGATCAGCCCCATGGGGTTGTTCGAGTCATTGATGTGGAACAAGGCAACCAAAATTTCTAATGATCTACAATTAAAAAGTTCAATCAATGCGAACCAACACCGAACATCATTTGTCTTGATTTCCATTTGTTTTATGACCGACGAAATTACACCATTATCCCAAATATAAGCAATTATATCTTTGTACATACTTGCGATTTCGATAATTCTCGGTTAATTTTTCGAAAAGGCGTATAAGCAAGTGACAGTTTCTCTTTGTTTACTTTCTCTTCTATTAATTATCAAGCGGTTTCCACGTTTATCACTCACCATTCTGCGATTTCGGTTGAAGCGATAAACTATTTCTCATTATCAATCGAGTTCATCTAATATAAATTAGAAATTAATCTTAAGCACTCAAAATTTATCCAGAGGTAGTTGTCAATTTCTCATGGGGAAACGACATAACATGGAATTCCGAGCTTGCATGACACAAGATCAGAGTATACCAACAAGGGCTGAGGCCAGTGTGTTTTAAGGCGTTTTAAAGGGCTATTTTTACGCTTCAAATCTGATTTTCTCAGAAACGGTGACGAATATAAAAAAACCCAACTGACAATCTCTTAGAAATTTAGTTTAATTATTTTGTGAAAAATTCAGAATGATTGTTTGACTTTAGCGGTCGGGAAAGTCTTTTTTCTGAAGGAAGAGTTGCATAGATGAAAACGGCAACTTTCAACTTGTTCATTGAATATCTCGCTTTCAAAAGCATGGATCAAAAATCTGTCCTGACAATGTCTAGATAATTTAGTTTAGATGCGATTAGTGCATAAAAACATATATGTTGTCGCGATAAAAATTAAGTGAATGTTATTTTTGTACAGGTAAGTCCATTTCCATGGCGGCACCATTTTTTTTCTGCTTTTGTATCCTGGTAACGTAACGAAACATGAGAGAGAAATAAAATCGGCTCAGCAAGGCTGCCAAACAAGCGATAGCTTTATTGGATTTTATGTGATGTAGTCAAACTTGTAACCGAAAATATCAAAACTTTCTTGGCCACCCGGCTACATCGAGAGTCATTTTACACATTTACGTGAGAGCATGGAGAGAAATGTAATACGCACAGCGAGAGACACGGTTTTACGCTAACAACTGGCATCAGCCCTTAAGGCTTCAAATCGTATTATGGCACGTTTTTGTCTTACTGTCTAGCAACAACCTACCTCTAGCATGCTAGGAGTAGGACTGAAACGTTAGCTTTAATTTCGCTTCTATTTATAGATTCGCGTGCTTCCAACAGTTTCTCTTTTGCATCGATTGACCAATCAAAGCGATGCTCTTGAGTTTCTGAGTTTCTGATTTGCACCGTTATATAGAAAATAAAGATGTGTTCCACATCAAAAAATGATTCAGTAGTTTTTGAATGACGATGGACACGGACTTTCAAAACCTGCTTTCGAGCAAAACGCAGTTTTCTGTCTATAAAATCAATGGAAACAATTTATTACTCAAGGGAGCCCGTAGGGTCTAACATTTTCATAAAATCATATTTTTTCTTTTGTATTCTTTTATACTGAAACATTTCAAGAATGTTTTGTCAAGTTTTTAAGTCGATCGAAGCAGAAATCTTGGACCTGTGTACCGAGCTCTTATCTCTTCGCAGTATGAGATAAGCAACGATAAAGGCCCATAACTTGTCAAGGTTTTCTCCGATAGGCTTGAAAATTTCACAGAATATTCTTAAAATGTTTTACTATGAGAAAATACAAAGACAATAATAGATGATTTTTCAAAAGTGTTAGACCCTACCCGCCCCTTAATAGAGATGACTAAAGGAACAATTCAACTATTTATTGTACGAGAAGTATGATATGACTTATGTACCAGTAAAGTCAAATTCGGATTGCAAGAGCTGGCACTGCACCAAAAGTGATAAAACAGAAGTTTTAACATTCAATGCATGCTACAGCAAAACTCGAGAAGAGCATTTTGGATCGAAGTTTTGACCAGCGCACAGGTCATAAAGCAAGACGTGTTATAATCAAGGATAGTCATACCTACTATTAAACAACCTTCCTATGGAAAACTCAGGCCAAACAGGGAAAATTAGGGTTCATCGGATTTTTTTTCTCTCGGGAGTAAATAAATCAAGTCACAGCTGCTGTCGGCACCGGCAACTCTTCAACCGAAGCCACGTCCGTCCAAATCAGCTTCATCATCAACTGATAGGTTACCGGCTACAAGGATAATGAAACGGGAAATGTCAAAGATCCTACGGTGACTGAAGCAATTTCCCTAATCATAAAACTTTGTAATGCGATTAGATGTTTTCGAATTCGGGGCTGATTGCGTGCCTGGAATGCAAATGAATGAAGGAGTAAGGCAGTGGGGAAGTAAACATTCGACAAATTCGTATACTCCTACGGTAGGGTTGCCACTTGCACGGAACTCGGCTGGCAGTGTTTGATCTAGAAGAATCTGACAGACTATCGGACTTTAAAATCATGTCGAACCAACGACTTCTGAAGATTTGCAACGTTTTATTCTTTATGACGTAATGTCATTACCAGCTTTGTCTGACTGTTAATCAATATCCAACGAAAGTCAAAGTTTATAACATCATAGAACACCCCTCAGAAAGCAGCCTGCATGAACGAAGCGCCGTATGTTCATACTGCATGGTCAATGTATGTATTTCTATGTTTGTTGATTTTGTGCTAGAAAAAGTTCCAGTACTCATAAGAGGCTATTTTGCTTCCATAATTAATGCTTATTGATTACCTGGGTTATATCGTCATTATGCATAGTCATACCGAGACATCGATATATTTTATTTTCTATCGTTCAACCGATAAACATATTTGAAACAATAAAATCTGCGATCCTCTTTATTCAATTTCGTCTTCATATGACACAATCATACTAGTTGCTAAAACAAGATAAGTCTTTTTCGAAGATATTTTCTGTTGTACTATTCTATCCCGAATGAGAGAGCCCGAATTAATTCTTATTCAGAATAGTTGTCTAATAAAACATATGGCTGTTGTCGTGATAATCTTCGTTCAAACATGATCAGACCATCATTATTGTAAATAGGCGGAACTTCAACCGCATGAAGTCTAGAACAGTCCGTAAAGATGGCGATACAACAATTAATTCTCATTACAAAATTTAAAATAACTCAATCCATTATACAAACACAAAACAAATGCACAGAAGTTTTCATTTAATATTCATTATTTCGTCAATGTTTCTTCAGTTGAATCTAGCAGCATTGTAAATTCGTCGAGGCTTTTAGTCAAGTCGTCAATATTGAGAGTTCTTACGCCGGAGCTCTCCTTACACTGCTGCGGTACGATTTCTTACAGAATGGTTTTCTTGTTTGCTTAGGAGAAAGTGTTATAAAGCTCCCCTACTGGCCAAAACGCCTCCCTTTAACAAACAAACAAGCCAACAGGCCAAAACAAGCATTTTAACCGTATAAAACGTCTAAAGGTCGATTGCTACTTAGTAAATAACTTTTACCGGTGCTAATGTCTCTATTTACAGTATGAAAATCAAGTGAAACAAAGCCATTTCTTTAATATTCGAATTTTCTTATAGCAGTCACTCTACGGAAATTATGCCCCACCTTCGATTCAACAGTATGCTTCGAGTTAAAATATTGTTTTAAAGATTCATAACGATTATTTAAACAAAATGTAGCGTTAGGAGAATCAAAAATGTTGGTTTCCCATTGTAATTAATTGATTATGCAATTGATTTCTGATGCGAAGAATATCTTCTTTATCTGTTTCTCTTCTATATCGATATTTCAAGGGACATATTGCATCATTGTTGTGGGGCATACCACAATTTGTTTTGGAAAATGTGTTTGTATCAATCAATTCTCATCACTTCTACCGAAATCATTGAAAATTATGTTCCTAAGGCGTATTGCAAAGAACTGCCTACATTCTTGAAGAAAATATATTAGTACATTTAGAAATATCTCAATGTTTCCTTAAGTGAGGCATATTATAACACTTTACCCTATAACTATAGTAGCTGGTAGCTTAGGACATAGGCAATAGAAGAATGGCATAATGGTTATTTGGAAAATGGCTATTTGGCATAATGGTCATTTGACATAAAATGTGAAAAATCATTTGGCATCAGGTGTAAAAGTGTGGTTAAACGGTGTCTGCATTTTGAGAGTGGTATACGAATCATATCCGAGTTTTTTCATTTAGTAACAACGATTCATACTGAAAGGATTATTCTGAAAAATTCTTTAAAATATCTTTGACAGTGGGACTAAAACAAAATGAATTTTTTATCAAGACACTATTATTCTCCCTTTTCAAATAAATTAATGTTTGTGTGTTTTCTCTAGAAAGAATATGCAACCACTCGAAAATCGATTAATAAAATTTGTTATATACCAATCGACTCAGTTCGTCGAGTTGAGCAACGCCTGTATGTGAGTATGTATCAAAAGATCTAACCCATTTTTCGCATGGCTGAACCGATGAAACCATAAGACCTTTGATTCCAATATCAGTTTGTGAAAATCGTTTAAACCTTCTCGGAGAAAATTGAAAGAGCTCAATTTTGGAGTTTTAGTTACCTATTCCAAAACTTCTAGAACCGGAATCCGGGGACCGATATAGCAAAAGTTTGTTTGTAAGGCTAGCAACTAACAGAGTTAAAGAATTGAATTAGTTTGGCCCCCAATTTATATGCATTTTCACGTTCGTTGCATCGTCGTATTATGCGACGGTTTGTATTTTTCAACATTCATCACCCAGTAATTCCGGATCCAGAAGTCGGATTTATCAAAGGACCTTTCATTTGAATCCAAGTGTGTGTAAATCGATTGGAACATCTATGAGAAAATTGAGTTCCACTTTGCTGATTTGTCGTGAATCTACAAGATCTGCAACCGAGACGAATTTATTTGCAAATTTTGAGACATTAGAAATTATTATATTAAGGGCCGGAAAGGGTCTAACACTTCATTCACACAACTAAAAATCATTTATTTTTCTTTGAATGTGTATTTGTATGTAAAACATTTCAAGAATATTCTGTGAAATTGTCGAGCCTATCGGAAAAAACTATGGAAATTATGAAGCTTATTCTTTGCTAAATGTTCATGCCTATCGGTGCAAAACTGGAAGTTATGGGACATTATCTTTCCTTATCCCATACTGCGAAGAGGCATGAGCTCGGCACACAGGCCCACAAAATTTTCTGAAATGTTTTATTATGAAAAAATACAAATAAAACTTTGATTTTTCGAAAGTACTACTCTATGCGCCTCCTAAAAAAAATGTTTCCTTCAATTTTATAGACGATTGAATTTTAACGCGTTTTTCTCGAAAGCCGGTTTTGAAAGTCCGTGTTCATCGTCATTCGAAAACTACTTCACCATTTATTTTAAAATTTTGCACGCACTTTCTATATGTAAAAAAAAACAAACCCCAACGTTGTTTGTTATTTTGGGAAGGTTTTACAGTTACAAAATGGCGGAGTTTTTCGTGGAAAATCGTAGTTTTGACTTTAACAACCGTCAGAAATTAAAAATTAAAAAAAAATCAAACAGAAACTATGGTGTCTAGAAAAACATCTACATACTATAACTATGCTGCATTGATTTGTTGACTTCTGATTGGTCTGCGCTCAGCGTGGACATAGTGGACACCGCAAACCATGAACCATCTAAGAGGCGTCCTTAAAAAAACTCCTGCGCCGACTTATTTCTCAATATTTTCCAACGAAAAAAAATGAAAATGTTGTTCGATTGATGCTTTGCATCATTCAAAACATTTCAATTTACTTTTATTAACGATATCTTTTGAATTAATTCGATTTTAATCATACAGAAACTGCTTATTGAGTCACTTCCAATAATTTGCAAGTACCTTTCGGTTCTCCTTCGAATAATGCCTCCAAATGTTTGTTTTCGAATTTTTGTTGGTTGTTCAGAGCGAGGCCTGTCTTCAACGCTGAAATCACCATTTTTGAAACGTCGAAACCATCCCCTACATGATTTATCAGTTGGAGCATTATCACCATGTACATCCACAAGTATTTGATGCACTTCAGCTGCACTTTTTTCCAAATAAAACAGAAAACTAAAACTTCCCGCAAATACTGCTTAGTTAACACAAAATTGCTCATAATTAACACAGTGAAAAACAAGGTTTAAAAAAACTCGAAGCAATATGAACTGAATATTAATGACAGATGTCAAACCTCTTGAAACTATCGACATCAGCTGTTACTGTTCAATATTCATAACAGCCAGAGCCATCTTTTGAAAACGGACCGAATTACTTTGTACTCCCAATACAGATGTTAGAAATGTCCAACTGTCATATAATTGACTAGTGATGGGCAGAACCGTTCATTTAAAAAAGACCGTTCAGCCACTGTAGCACTTCTCCTATGTAATGTTTGGCATTCAATAACTACATAGGAGAAGTGCTACAGTGGCTGAACGGTTTTTTTAAATGAACGGTTCTGCCCATCACTATAATTGACGCACAAATGAATATGAAATTGTCATAACAGATTTTAAAACTATTTCAACTTCTAGGTCTTGCTAATTGATATGATACATACTACGACTATGAAGGTCTCCGGGTTCCAGTTCCAGAAACAGATTGTCAAAAACTTCAATATGCAACTTGTACCGATCCCTCTTCAGTAAAAAACCATTACACTACTAGGTAGATTGAAACAGGGCTCGAAACTAATTCAATTTAAAAGTCATGTTAGTTGATTGCTTACGGATCTGGCGTCAGCTAACCCGGTCTCCGAATACCGTTTCCGGAAGTTCCGGAAATATTAGTCAAAAACTTCAAAACAGAACTCATTTCATTCTCTCAGAAATTGCAGAACCGATTTTCACATGCTGATGCTGAAATGAATGGACCCATGGTCCCATGGTCTGCTAATGATTCCAATTTGTGCGGTCCATACTTGCATTTTAGTCCCATATGGAAAATCGAGTAAGATACATTTAAAATTGATACAAAATGCTAAATCTATATTTTTGCTCGAACAAACAGAGATCAAAATAAAAACCAATTTTACCATCATATCTTGCCTTGATGTTTCTGTTCTGTCAATGTGATCCTTTTTATTTTCTTGATATTTTGTCGAAGAAATCAAGGAATCGTACAACATTTGTTCAGCTTTAAAAATAGTTATTATATTTTATATATTTATTGATGAGGTATTCCGATTTCATTAGGTGCTATTGGTCTGCCCTACCTGTTTATATGACATTGCTAGCGATCCAGTAGTTTTATTTTCAAACAAAACACAATTGAGTAAACTGCATCAGAATCAAATGAGAGAAATGCTTATGATATTATCCTATTCCCAATGCTTGAATATTCAATAACTGATAAATTCGTCTTCTATAAATATTTTGTTCTTGCTTTAGTATTGCAACGATAGAATTTTATATATTGTTGCCATTTTCTCAAGGAGAGTTTGTTATGGTTTTTGATATTTTAACTTTTATTTCAAACTAAATAATGTTAATTTCTAGTATTGAAATGTTTGGATTTAAATCATAATTTGTTATGGTTTGCAAATTACTTCTACCCGGGTATTGATAATTGCATATGTAACAGACAAGAGTTGATATCTTTTTCACATTTTTTTGAACAATTGAAAGATTTGTATTGCTATTTCTGCAAGTATATTTAGGATAAACTGCATCCAGCCTCGGAGACCCATAATGTTATATATCATTCAACTAGTTTATTAAACAGGTTTGAAGTTGAAATGGCTGTCATTTACGGTTTCTGTGATATAATGGCATATAAGTGACGTAGATGTCAAAGCTCATTACTATCTAATTTTCTTGTATATCGATCAACTTTAATTTTAGGCTCATTCAAGATTAAAAATGGGCTGTGGGTAGATTTCGAAGACCACATAGTAGTCATATCAAGTTTCTGAGATATAATAGTACAAGTTATTTCAGATCACGTTTAAATGTATTATTGCTAATACGCTTGGTCTGAGAAATGTTGCCGAAAATGTGACATAAACACTGAAGCATGCTTTTGTGGACTATCCGAGTCAATCTGAATAAATTGGTGTCAAAAATGAGCCCTAATTAGTGTTAGAAACCATCCCAATAAAAAGGCAAAAAAATTTTCAATAAGACTGTGTAGATGAAAGAGAAAGGCATTATCACACCACTAGATGGATTAAGAATAGGATTTTTGTATTTTTTCGGAAAAATATTGCAAGTCAAACAGACAAAAATTGCGAGCTATTTCGTTTACGTTAGCCTTTCAGTGATCAGATTCTTATTTAGTAACATACTCTTCAAACATCAGAGGCGGCTTCATACATATCGAGACTTTGAAACTGGGTTGAACTATCGATTTCCCGTCGAAGCAAATAGACGCCTAAAGGGAAAATGGTATGCTGTGTACCACAGAAAATTGAACATAAAACGAAAGTATACGACCAATGTTCGTTAGAGGACAGGAGAAGAGGATCAAAGTGAACAAATTTCTCAGCTTACTTGAAAGATATTTTTACAATTTGTTATGGTTCTCAAAAAAAAAACGTGCTTAATCCACCTAGCAGTGAGATGATACCTTTTTTTACCAATCTGCATGTGTTTTTTGCATGAATATTCTTCGGTGTTTAAGTTTTCATGACATTATTTTAATGACCGTCGTTTTAAGCGACAATTTGAGATTTTAATCACTCATTACTCTGTAATGTCGAAACTGCAAATCGGATCGAATTTAAATCTAGAAGTGTGATAATCGATTAAAGATGCCATGATATGTAAGTTCCACTTTAGAGTTTACGGTAATTTAAGGTACTTCCAGAGCCGGTATTCAGGAACCAGCATAACCCAAGCCGATTCGTATGGCCATATGACAAATAAATTACAACAGTTTTGAGTCCAACTTTGAAGCTCAATCCCATCTTCTATATCGGTTTGAATTTTAAAAATTCATCATCATGTAATTCGAGAACTGGAAGTCATAATTGGATAAAATTAATTAATTTTGTATATAAGTTTATTTTAGTTTGAATTTTTGTTTCTGATATTTGATTAGGCTTTTTTTGAGAAAACGATTGAGCTTTGAGAAACGATTTTATACTGGAACCGGAATTCTAAAATCGGTATGGCCGAAGTCAGATAAATTCTCCTGGATAGCTGTATAGTTTACATTTGTTTCAAAATATTTGAAAATCAGTGAAGACATCTTTGAGAAATCATAGCACGAATTAAAGGTGCCTTCTGAATCGACAAAAATTTTTTTTATCGGCTATCCAAATCTGCTAACCCGCTAAACCTGATTAATTTATGTGGAATAGACATTTTTATACCAATCACCCTGTATCCCCGAAACCGGATGTTGGATCTGGCTGAAGAGCAAAATGTTTTATAAAATCTTGAAACTTTTCATTTGAATCTTAGATGATTCTTAGAATTCATTTGAATCTTAGATCGGTTCAGCCATCTACGAGTAGAATGAGTTACACAATTTTGATTTCGTTTCATATATCATCCTGTAGTTCCGGAACCAGAGGTCGGAACCAAACATAATACAGGAACTTTGTTTGGGAGCATACGACTTTTCGTATGAATCTGAATTTGTAGAAAAGAAATTTTCCGAGAAAATTGAGTGAAATTATTTGTCACACACGCATTTGCTGATCTCGACGAACTGATTCGAATGGTATATGGATGTTATGTTCTTCCAGCATTTATTGCTGTAAGTAGTTTAAAACAATATAATTAAAAAAAAATCTGCCATCATCTGGTTTATATATGTCATATTCGAACGATTATGTTGCCAAAAACGAGCCGTGCTAAAATCGGTCCGAGGCTAAATGTCATGGAAAAGGATGCTGTACACAGCCTTTTTGGTACTTAGAAACAATTGTATGTAACAGAATAAAAAATCGTGTTTTCCGTTTCTCCCAAGCATTGCTTTGTCATACAGCGCTCAAAACTCCTACTGCTGGAATAGGGGGAAAAGTCGCTTACACAAAAATTTCGATATCTCCGTTAAAAATGGACGGATTTTAACAATCTATGGCTTGTTGGATAGGTATTATCGTGCGGAATCTAAGTCTGAAAACATATTCTGTTTTCAAGGTCAATTGTGACAGATACTGTCAAAAAACTGAAAATTTTGACATAAAACTTCGTATAACTCAAAAAGTAAACATCCGATCTCAAAACCATTCAATAGCGTTCTGGGTGACGGGGAGACCTTTCATTTGCGACTAGTTTGATCAAAATCCGTCCAGCCATCTCTGAGATCTCGACCTCTTAGTTGACAACACACATACAGACACACACACACACACACAGACATTTGCTCAGTTCGTCGAGCTGAATCGATTGGTATATGACATTCGGCCCTCCGGGCCTCGGAAAATTTTTCGAAAGTTCGAGCGAATTCTATACCTATTTTATATATATATATATATATATATATATATATATATATATATATATATATATATATATATATATATATATATATATATATATATATATATATATATATATATATATATATATATATATATATATATATATATATATATATATATATATATATATATATATATATAAAGGTAACAAGAATAGTTACTCCGATGAGTGAATGATTAATCGTGAAGGTTCCTTTTTATGTGAATTAAAAATAAGTTGTGGGTGTAGGTTATTTCCAGAGATGAGATTTCCGTTTGATTTGCTTCGACAAGGAATTTGTGTGCTGTTGACTTCACCTCAGGCATATTTCGTCTTCGGTTTTCTGCGGAACTAATTAGCATCTGAAAGGTTATCTTTTCACAATCTGAATTCGCTATTCCAATAACAGAATTTCAATCACTAGTACCTAAAATATAGTCAATGGAAAAGATTAGTTTGACGTATACTAAGTATACTAATAAATAACTAGGTTATTGGTGAAATGATAGGTCATGTTTTACAAAGCTTTGCATACACAAAATTAGCAAGGTGTTCCCAACGGGTGGAGAAATGTGAAACATCTGGAATTTGTAAACAGCAGTTAGCTGTGAGCCCCAACTGAACGTCTGAAAAAAGTGTTCATTTACTTTCCAGAATCAAACCAAAGGTCAGACTCGCAACGAACCAAGTGAGATCATCGAAGCCGTATATTGCTAAAAGCAGAAGCAATTTAATATCATCTCTGATTTATTAAAAAAAACGAAACTTTGTCATTACATCAACCATATCACCCACTCGCGTGATACAAAAGACACGACAGGATCGAACACCTGTTGTTAGCCTATGTTTTTTCGCTATTTTCGATACCCTCTCCTTATAGGCAGGCACGGTGTTTTTTTTTCTGATCTGTATCCATTAAGCGACCGTTTTGTTCCACAATACCCAGCTGGCATGCGATTAAAGCCATGGGACGTACCATTCCCACATATGTAAATTGGAGATTGATTCACGCACTCATATTACGGACCGGGTGGAATGAGTCAGAGTGAAAATGTTTTTGAGGTGAGTAAAATCGTTCGCATTTTCCATACGACAACGCGCGCCGGGATTGACGGGGAGGTTTCCTCTACCTTGCGATAAGATGCTTTCTGTCCTTGTTAGTAGAAAATTGATCGATTCATCACTTTGTGTTATTGATGGTGCTTATTTTCACGGAAAGGAACTTCTTTTGTCGCTGCTTGGTAAATAATGCTATGGAAATTTTCATGATCTGAAGTTGAATATAGACTATTCTTGGTCTAATTCACAATATAAAAGTAGAGAATGAAATGTGAACTACTTGATTTACGGCATTCAATGATCTAAATCGAAACATCAAGAGTTCTATCATATTCATCAACTAACGAATCTGGAAGACTTTTTCCGCGGAAATGTTATTTCTGATTAAAATAAATGGAGTTTATCCGGATTTCTATCTTATTCGGAGCTCCAAACTGATTGCATCTATCAATTGAACGTTTCCGTTGAAATTATCTAATAAAGCGGATTCTGAAGACTAGGATTAGTGGATCTATTCAAGTGCTTTTGTTATTTGACATAATCAACTATTTGGAGGGTAACATATTCGAATGCTATGCAGAAAAGTTCATTGAATTCTAGTTGCTTTTCTGGAAATTTCATTCTGCGAATCATAAATTAATTTAGGAAGTGAAATCAAGATAATACTGTTACTAAAAACACATACGCAACGATGGATAATATTTCAATCAAGCGACATTTCAGATGTACAATTTTGTGTCATCAAAGCAAGTTTGAACACCAATACCTTTTATTTTGCTTTATTTGAAATCAATTTCAATACTGCATTCCTAAGATAGTTGTTTGATTCGGCGAATTGGCCTTCGATGGAATGACCTCTTCTACGCAATGGTTTTCGGTGAAACGGTTTTCAGAAAAATGAATCTCGGTGAAAGCCGTGTAAATAACAAAAAATGTGACGAAACGTATAAAACTATGGAATTCGAGTGGCTTCGCGAGCAAAAGTTTTATGTATCATGGTTTGAGGAGATTCCCCAAAAATAATAAATTCTTTTCGAAAAAATGTCTGATTGGGCAAGTAACTTGCAGTTGTGGACAAAAATCAGAAAATATTCTTTACAAATGAACTTGCAGCTCAATAAGGAAAAGTTAAAAAAATGCCTTCCATCCTTCTTTCAATACATGAAGACAAACAATCATTATGGAGTATCAGAACTAGGAATTTAGATTGTTTATAAGTTTCTCCTAAGGTTTTCCCTTTGAAACGTACTGTAGTTTATGTGTTTAATGGGTTTTCCAAACTAAGTTGAATTTTTTCGATTTTGATCACAGCCATTCGTATGGTCTCTATTGATAATAATTATTGGACTAATATTTTTTTATTAGGTGTACAACTTTGCTTCCGCCGTTTTTTTTTCCAAAATTTAAAGCTTTATTGCGACAAAGTGCTTACAGATTTATTATTCAAAGTATTGTCCGTCGCTAGCGACAACTTTCTCCCATCTTTCCGGAAATTTTCGGATCCCGGCTCGAAAAAAGGAGTCCTTTTTTGACGCTATCCATGAAGCAATCTATTTTTCCAACTCTTCGAAGGATTGAAAATGTTGATCTGCCAGGCCGTGTGCCATCGAAAGGAATAGGTGGAAATCAGAAGGGGCGTCATCTGGTGAATACGGCGGGTGGGGCAAGACTTCCCATTTCAGCGTTTCCAGGTACTTTTTGACCACTTTTGCGACGTGAGGCCAGGCATTGTCGTGTTGAAGGATGACTTTGCCATGTCGCTCTTGATACTGTGATGGTTTCACCCGGTTTTAAGAGCTCGTAGTAAATTGTTATTCATCTTTGAAGGTTTTTTCTCTTCCACCATCATGTTTGTCTTCGACATCGAAATCACCATTTTTAAAACGTTGAAACCACTCCCGACACGTTCTTTTACTCAGTGCAGCATCACCGTAAGTTTCTGAAAGCATTCGATGCGCTTCGGTTGCATTTTTTTCGAATTGTAACAGAAAAGTAAAACTTCCCGCAAATGGCGAGAATTGGGTACATAAACAGATATTTTCGAGCGTGAACAATACGAAAACAAGAACAACTGTCACTGAAACGGCAATGACAATTCGTTAGGCACTGTTCACACTCACTTTAAAGGCATTATCATCTATGTACTTAAACCAGCTTCAGCCGGTACAGCCACCTCTCGGAAAACGGCGGAAACAAAGTTGTACACCTGATACTTTAATCTCTCAACGGGTGAGCACCTTGTCTCCTGATAGTGCGGTGAAAATTCGAATACTCTGCGAGATAGAAAGAATTTTTATCCGTACTTGGCGACTCGACGTAGCCACACAGCGAAATTTTTGCTTGTAATCCAGTGAAAAGAAAATCCATTGGACTACCCGGTAACCAGTATGCACTAATAATAGCAGTAAGATAGCCCTTTATGATCTTCAAAAATTCTTACAGCCCTACGTCTGCAATCTGAAAGTCTCATCTGTCGTAAATCAATCAGAATTCAACTTTCAGAATGCTCACCTATCATAAATAAGCATTATCTATTAAGTCTAAACGATGAAAAAAATCATCATTTTTGCGATTTTTTTCCAGAGTTATCGTGCAACAAAATAAATTCAATTTTTTCGCATGATAAAAAGCATCATTCGAACAACATTTTGTAATTTTTTCGTGAAGTCGGTGAAGAGGTATTTTTGAGAACGCTTCTTAAAAATCATGATTTGCGGTGTCCACTGAATCTCAGCGCAGACTAATCAGAAGTGAACAAATGAATGCAGCATAGTGCAAGTAGATGTTTTTCTAGACCCCAACGTTTCTGTTTGATTTTTTTAATTAATTTTTTGAATTTTTGGTGGTTGTTCAAAGTGAAAACTACGATTTTTCACGAAAAAAATCGCCATTTTGAAGCTGTAAAACCTCCCCAAAGTAACAAACAAAGAAAAGAAAAACGTTGGGGTCTGTTTTTTTATATGTAGAAAGTGTGTGCAAAATTTGAAAAAAATTGGTGCAGTAGTTTTTTAATGACGATGGACACGGACTTTCAAAACCAGCTTTCGAGAAAAACGCGTTCAAAGTTTTTTGTCTATTAAATCAATGGAAACAATTTATTACTCAAGGGAGCTCGTAGGGTCTAAAATTTTCACAAAATCATATTTTTTCTTTTGTATTCTTTTATACTGAAACATTTCAAGAATGTTTTGTCAAGTTTTTAAGTCGATCGAAGCAGAAATCTTGGACCTGTGTGCCGAGCTCTTACTTATTCGCAGTATGAGATAAGCAAAAATAAAGACCCATAACTTGTCGAGTTTGTCTCCGATAGACTTGAAAATTTCCCAGAATCTTTTTGAAATGTTTTACTGTGAGAAAATACAAAGAAAATAATAAATGATTTCTCAAAAGTGTTAGGCCCTACCCGCCCCTTACTAGCCGTCTGTTTTGCCAAAGTCGGCCCTAATTCGGCCTCAAGAGCGACTGAAGTGGCAGTTAGCGATTATTTGCTATCATAATACGGCATTAGTATGCTCCTGTTGGTTATCTGAGTATGAACGAAAATTAACTGCAATATAGCCTAAGTTGCTGTGTCGGCGTCATCTCAAGTGATGTGACGACAATCAGAAGGAAGAAGAAGAACCTTTCCACTCGTCAATCAATCTACACTACTGGTCAAAAGTTTGGGTCCACTTTACAATATTTATGTAACGTTCAAAAATCCATGTTTTTTCTGCTTTTTCTTTCATTGCAACGTTCACATTACTGTATTTTTAGAAATGTTGCAATTTAGAAGCAACTTTTCGCGTTAAATAACCTTCTAAGCGTAGTGCCACAATGACTGCTCGGGTCTCTACACTTAGCTCTGCTTTTCGACCCATTTTACGGTGGAAACACTACTCGACTATTCACCGCGATATTTCAAGTTCCGAAATGATAACAAAATCCTCCTGCCTGTTATAGAAATCTTTTCTCTCACGGATTCCCAATGTCTCAAAGGCAACTTTATTTCCATGTCGTCACACAAGGATTCGATCGGAAGCAAACAAAACTAAACAATTTAGCGTTAAGTGAATGTCGCACCCAAATAGTCGCCATGTGGATGCTGCAACCAAAATAGTGTCGATCGTGGTGACATCTGCATGTATTCGCCGAGCCGATCGAGCAAACTGTATACAAAAGAATTATGTTTGCCCCACCTGATTCTACCTCATTGCCTTTAAAATACTTTCGGATGTGCAGAATAATTTATTGTTTTTGCCTTTTCATATAGAAAAGCTATGCAATCACTGTGAAAATCAACTTTTCAACCGAGGCCCGGAGGGCCAAATGTCATATACCATTCGACTCAGCTCGACGAACTGAGCAAATATCTCTGTGTATGTGTGTGTATGTGTGCGTTTGTCCGCCCGAGTGTGTGTATGTGTAACAAAATCTGCACTCACTTTTTCCAGAGATGGCTGAACCTATTTTCACAAACTTAGATTTAAATAGAAGGTCTAATGGTGATACAGCCTGTTATTGAATTTCATTTGGATCCGACTTCCTTACTTAGAGTGAAAATTAGAGAAAAAGTGTGCACTCAATTTTCTCTAAAACGGCTTAACCGATTTTCACAAACTAAGATTTAGATAAAAGGTTTTATAGTTTTCTACAAATTCCTAGAGCATTTTATCCGGATAAAACTTCCGGTTCCGGAACTAAAGCGTGATAAGTGGAAAATTACCCATTTCATTAGTATTTTTTCACAAACGATGGTCAAAACAGGTACAAATCCCATAAAATTATCCGATAAATTCTTCTTGTTTGTAGAGCTTGTTAGATTGTTGGCATGAAAACTTAATTTGGCATTACTGGTTCCCCCTTTTTACTATTCCAGAAGCACCGAAAGCGGTGAAGAAAAACTCCAAAAATAGAACGCACATAGAATTTCTCTGCGATGTTTGAACCGATTTTCACAAATCATAATTTGAATTGAAGCTCATATTATCTTTAAAGCTACTGTGAAATTTCATCCGAATCCGACTTCCGGTTCCGCAGTTACAGGGCGATGAGTGTCAAAGTTTTCAAATCGCCATATAGATTAACAATATATACAACACAGGAAGTACAAGAAAACACAAAATGAACGATGCGTGCTTTGTTCTATTTCGTACACGCTATGAATAAATCGAAACGATTACGGATGTCTGCTACTGGTGTGTGATATTGTTGAAAGACGGTGCAGCGGTTGATTAAAACATTAGCTATTCTATGATAAGTGCGACCGAAAGAATAAACGAATGTCATTGACTGCTGCTGATTCATGCTGTTTCATGCTGTTTAGCTTGGCTGATTCATGCTGTTTAGCTTGACTTACATATGCAGAAGTAACAGATACGCTCGTTTGCTTCGTTTGTTAGATTTCGTTTAATTGGTTTAATCGAAATAAAGCATGAGATTCAACCTAGGTTTAACTAGCTTCAAAACTGTTCCAATTTGTAGGTCATATTTGTTGCTGGCAAGCAAACCAACTTCGGCTCTACCGGTCATCTGAATCCGGTTTCGGAAGAATTGAAAATGGTGATTAAAAACTGCAAAAGGGTCTCACTCGCTTTCCTTCAAGATGGCCAAATAGATTTTCACAAACTCATAGGTTCAAAGGAAAAGTCTTACAGTTGCATACGGAATTCCCAAATTTGTTATAGATACTACATCCGGTTCCGGAACTACAGGGTAAACAGAATTTGTAGAGTTTGTTAGATTAGGTCCGAACAAACTTTCCTATTTCTATTCAATGAACAGTTGTTTTTGCAAATTCCACAGTAATATTTATGATGTTATGAGTAATATGAGAAAGGCATCATTACACCACTAGGTGGATTAAAACAGGTTTTTGTTTATGCTGTCATACCTTCCCATCACAGGAAAGATGATGAGATAATAATCCCCAAATAATCAAAAGAACGAGTCATTTTGGGCTAATTATTCTGATTTCTGATTCTGACTGATAAATGGACACAAACAAAAGAATACTTTTTAGTAGCCGTTCACAGATAGTGCAAGAATTGCTATGCACTGAACGTTAATTTCTTTTATTTTGTCGAACAAAACGGCTGAAGCTTCTTCTGCACTAATTATAGAACCAACAAAGTTCTTAACTTGTAATTTTCATTACCCCACTCTTTTTCACGACAATTTGTTTCGTTAGCCTTTTCTAGATTCAACACCATGGCAGTAAATGGGAATCAATTATATCATCAGTGTAAAATGTCTACAGAACTCAATTGTACACAAGAACTTCTCTTCTTCCACTCTCTCTCTTCCGTTTATTATGGTGCTAGCTTCAAAAATATACTTTAAATTTGTATGTACACATTGAAACGATTTGACTACAAACTATGCAGATATGAACATTGAACGTAGAAGTTTTGCTCATCCAAAACAAATGTAATTGTATTTGTCGTTAACATTCAGTATCAGGTTTACCACTGCATAAAATACACATTTAAAGCAAGTATAGGGTGATTTTTTAAGAGCTTGAGAACTTTTTTAAACAATAAAACGCATAAAATTTGCAAAATCTCATCGGTTCTTTATTTTAAACGTTAGATTGGTACATGACATTTACTTTTTGAAGATAATTTCATTTAAATGTTGACCGCGGTGATATATATGCATATTGATTTGTACTCAAGCATAATAGAATTATTTGCTATGTATATGAACAACTGTAAGTCTACTGAAATGCTAAAATTGAACTAATTAATTTCATTTCTTTCCAGGTAAGTTCAACCACAATTCAACAGTGAAGCTCGGTAAGTGAATGATGAAGTGATTTGCATCCTAAGGCTTCAAACCTCCTACGATTCGTACAGAATACAACGAATCCGCTTCGGAACGTACAATTTATTTCTGCCGTTTTACATTCTACGTTGCTGCAATCACTAGCTCATACAAGAATAAATTTGTCTTACATATTTACATCATTTACGTTTCATAAAAAAAACTTTTTCTTGTCGCGGACACCCCCCTTGAGAACGATACAATACACGACGCAGAGTGTAGAAGTCACCACCCTACAGAAAGCATATTTGCTTTTCCGTCATATGTGGGTGTGGAAGGTGGAAAAATTTCTTATTTATTGGATTCTTAATAACGTCATTAACGTTATCTGACGACGTGGCATTTCTTGCCCGTCCATCCATCGGTTCTTTTTCGTAGTTACATTTCGGCTCATTA
Source organism: Malaya genurostris (assembly GCF_030247185.1). Taxonomy (NCBI): domain Eukaryota; kingdom Metazoa; phylum Arthropoda; class Insecta; order Diptera; family Culicidae; genus Malaya; species Malaya genurostris. The sequence goes on along the minus strand of NC_080571.1, from coordinate 243,068,638 downwards.
CGGCTGGTGAAGCCAAAGACGGCAGTGACGGTAATGATGATGATGTTGCCGAAAACGATGGTCATGGACTCAGACTGGATGACGACAGTCGAAACTAGGCGAAGATGTGTAACCGGCTTCAAGCGATAAATGTATGCCACCCAATGGCAAAGAAACAGATTCAACGCGCAAACATTGCAGTCAATAGTCGTATCATGAACATGAACAGTTTTGTCAGTGTTATTTGTGGCTTGCCATTTGTATACATTTTTGTTCAGAATTTACAGTTATTTTATTCAAACCCAAATTTAATGACAGCACTACGAGGGATGTCGGATTTTTCGAACTAATCTATTATGCAAGAATCGAATATTATTTTTCAAACTAATCGATAATATATTTATTGATTATTGGGGTTATTACTCGATTACTCGATTAACCGATCGAATATCCGACATCCCTATGCACTGCTATAGTGCCACCTTCAAGACCATTCATTAGAATTTTCATACACCACATTGGGTTCCTTGCAAGTACGACTTCCAGGTGAAACAACAAAAGCCATGAAGGATATGCATTGTCAGTTGAAGCAAATTTAGAATCGGCACGAATGCAAACCATCGGATCGGATATCGCACTGAAGACATTTTGTTTTAACTGCTGAAACATAATCCTGCTGCCGAACAAGTGTATGTTCAACAAGTGGTACGAATATTTGGCAGAAAACTTGATTTTCTTTTGATGGATTTATTTTCATTTGGTTCTTTGGTTGGTTTTAGCCTAAATGAACGGTTATTGAAGAAAGTACGCCCTTCGCAGATCGGATTCCGCACAACAATGATGGCGAAGAAGATTATAAGAAGCTGCAGCTCAACTCTGCACATTAAATAATCAATTAAAAACGTGTTTTAGTTTACATTCACAGGTCTCTTTTTATGCGGGGGATACGTAGCGCGTAAAAAAACCGCGTCGCTTCGTGTAAAAAAAATCGTGTAACTTCAAAACTCTCAATAAAAAAATCGCATAACTTTGAGAATCCGCTTAGACAAACCGTGTAAAAAAGCATAAAAAACGCGTAAAGAAGACCTCAATGTATAATTGTGCAACTGTGAACAGAGTCAAAACAATCATCCTCGACTCCAGAATAGCGTAATGAACTAGTAGAAGTCCTATCTTTTATCACATTTCACGACACAAGTGTGAAGAAACCATCAAACATTTCGCAACGGAATAAACCGTTTTGGGAACCCCAAAAGTCGTATTAAAATCTATTAAAATATTCAGAAGCTATTCGGTAATCTCTAGTACGTCATTGAAACGTGTTTCAACATAATGCTTAAATTAGCTTAATTCCCGCTACTTCTGAAGCAGAAAAGCACTAGCCGATTCACCGATGCCAAATATCTACAGTTACGTGTATTCAGTGGCTTTTGAAGTAGGATTACGTCTTTCTTTCCTATAGAGCGGTTCCATCAGGATTCAAGTTTTTTGTTCTTAAATTTAATTTTGTATTTTTTGACTTAGCACATACTCATATGTCATGACCAAATAAATCACTTGACATCAGTTCATAACTTTGACTTTAGCTTTACTTTTAAGAAGGACCTTAGAATAAACACATTGGAGATTAAAAATTACTGGAAGTACAAATTAGCTCGGTCCGATTTCAAAAGATGGCTCTGGTTGCTATGAATATTGAACAGTAACAGCTGATGTCAAGGGGTTAGACATCTGTCATTAATATTCAGTTCATTTTGCTTCGAGTTTTTCAAACATATTTTTAACTGTTTTATTTATGAGTAATTTCGTGTTAACTAAGCAGCATTTGGTGGAGATTTTTCTGTTTTAAAAGGGAAGAAAAGTGCAATTGATGCGTTTAAACCATGCATTACGAGAAGAACACCGGAATACAAGCAAATATATGATAAAGTTATTCTCCTGCATGACAACTCTCGGCATCATGTCGCAAAAGTCGTATTTGGAAACGCTCAATTGGGGATTTTCGCCGCACCCGCCGTATTTTCCTGACATTGCTCCTTTTTCTAACTGGTTCGTCCGAGGGATGCATCACGATCAGACAGGTCGTCGGTTTACTTCTTTCGTAGATATCGAAAATTGGCTTCAAACGTAGAACACCTCAAAGAACGAGACATTTTTTCGAGATGAAATTCGAAAATTGCCTGAGAGGTGGAAAAAAGTAGTAACTAGCGATGGATGATACTTTGATTAATCTTTAAATTCGGACCGAATTAATTTATACTAAATAAATAAAATGTGCTGAATCGAATTATAATAGTGCTTCGTTTGTGTTATAACTTCGCAAAATCTAAACGTAGTGGCGGGGCAAAAATGGGCACATATTATTAGGGCAAAAATGACCCCTAGACATTCAGCATCGGCAGCACATAAGATGAGCGAAGATTCCGAACCATCGAATTAAATTACTCAATAATCAGCTCTAAAAAGTTTGCATGAAAGGCTTCCTTTTCATGTATGAATTCCACAGAGCTCACACGGATTTTGCGCGAAAATTGCTTCCCTGAGCCAGACTGTGAATCAGGTTATAAGTGAAACGTCTATTTTTAATCATTTAAATTTTGATCTTAACTCAAACCAATAGGTGGATGCAATAGTGTCTTTCTCATTAACATTTCAGAATTCAGAATTCAGAATTTCAGAATTCGAAGCAAGACTTTTTGAATATCTATTTCCGCAACCGGAATTCGGAGCAGTTGTAGTACGTATTTAGGGCCATTACATACACTCTAAAAAAATTTGAATTTTGCAGGTGACTTAATCCCTCATACGATGTAATTCATAAAGACCTAATTTGTCAAATGACGGAAAATTTTATTTGTAATGACTTAATTTTTTTTTTATTCAATAATATAATATAATATTAAGGCACACTGCTTAAGCTCTAAGATGCCAAGGGTATTTACTAATCTTAATTATCGTCTAACTTAAAACTAGAGTAGTATCATTATGTAATATAGTATCTGGCGATCGGTAGTGGCCGGTGAATTGAATTTAGGATGAGATGATTCCAGATGGCGATGGTAATTTTCTATGTTGGCCGCATTCTTCGGTCCGTGAGGGTCCGCGGGAAACACCCCCAGGCTACGAAGGCCCGGCGGGTGGCCCGCATGCTGGTCATTGACTGGAGCGGTCTTCCGGTGATGGTGATGTTACGGAAGAGAATGAAAAAAAGAAGTAAATATTGTGGGAAACGGGGTAAAAAAGGGGTGTGGGAATAAAATGTTTGAAAACGACAGAGATCTAATTAGTTGCCATCGAGATGGTGAAAAAACAGGGAAAGGGGAACGAAAAAGTTAGTGACAAAAAAAAAAAGATCTTGTTAATTCCAATGAAGATGGTGAACAGGGACGGGGATCGAGAATTGTAATGACTTAATGTTGAGCTTGAATTTTACTGGTTTCGACTGTAACTTGCGTTCTGCTAGCAGGTTCGACTGTATAAATTTATATGCACCTTTTACCAGCCAAGCAGAAGCATGCTTATGTGGCAGACGTACTTGCGATCCAATGATTCTCGGTTCAAGTCGCGGTGGTTGCTATTAGTAATTTTTTTTTATTTCAATGAATTTCATGTCATGGAGTCTTAGACACAATATTAAATGTTCATCGAAGTAAATTTGCGTGAACTGCGTGAAATATCTGCTTTTTTCTGGGTAACCGATTCGGCACATGGACTTCTTTAGTGATTTGAATTAAGACCGTACAAGTCAAGCGCAGTTTTCGAACTCTTTATTTGAAATTATTTTGCTTAACGCTAGGCCCTACTTGGGCGGTGGCTACGTGACCCTTTTTAACGCGTCAGCATAAACGGTCACCGTCCAATCGATGGCAATGATCGCGCTTTATGCTGCGTCGGAGGTTTCGATAATATTTATGCATTTTAGCGATAGAAGCGGGCCTGTATCCACCACATGCGACGCTCCATTTATGTGCATCTAATACGATGTAAAATCACAGGGTTTTTTTTAAGTGTGTAGCCACCTACAAATTTGAATAGTTTTATAATCTGCCTCGAAAGTTTCGTACTTTCTCGTGTCGTCAACTATATGAAAGTTAGACATTTTTATCTTCCATTATCCTGGAAATCGTATCCGGATAAAATTCATCCGCAGTCAATAGAAATAATAAAATATTTATTTGAATCGAAGCTAATAAGACCTGAATACTACAATAATTTACTGGCTAGTTTCAATGAAAAAAATATTCTATTCTGAATATTGATTATAGAAGTCCTGCACTGCTGTTACTTTTGTATATGAAATTCAAGCTGAACAGGGTATTATTTTCCAATCAGCTGTAGAAAACATATTTGGCGATTGTGGATTTTCAATCAACTTTGGTCACAGCATGTATGTAAATATTATTTACAGTTTTCATCAAAACCAGTACATGCACCACCAGTACGATATTACCGTACTACCGGCTGTAAAAATTTCATATATATCGCGAAGCATGCAACTGTGTGAGCATTCGAACGCCACACGCTGTATACTTCGTTCGGGATCTAGGTCATTTCGCCGAAAGCCGTTTCACCGAAAGTCATTTCGCCGAAAGGGTTATTCCGCCGAATCCTGAAAACGTCTTGAAATCGTAATTAGAATTGATTTAAATTAAAGGCAAACGAAAGATGATAGCGTTAACGCCCGTTTTGTGGTCCTACCATTGCACTATGGTCCGAAACGGGAAATTAGCGTGACAAAAATATGTTCACTATTAAATATTAGTTTTGTGTAGTTGGTGTCTTCACAAAAGTTGTTTGTAATCAAATGGCGTTCCTTTTGATGAAAAAAAAATACTAGGGTGGTCTTCATTTAGACTGAAATCTAAATGAACTCATTTCTCGAAAGGACAATGTATGAAACACCTGTAGAACTAATTTGATACTATTATTTTGCTCAAGGAAGTATGTTGATACATTAAGGCGTTTAGGAGTTATGCAATATTTTTGAGATTTTTGAAGGTATTTTTAAGACTACTTTAAATAAGTTAAAAAAATAGCACCCTTCCAATTTTCTCTTGAATTTTTACTTATATTATGACCTTTTAGGAACCGCATAGGATACATTTTTATCGATCTGGCATCTAATGAATATTGATATTTGAAGTTTGACTAGTTTTCGATGAAAAAACAATCATAACTTTTTACTGGTAGCTCATATGAAAAAGCTTGATTGAGCAAAATTATGCGCAATGATTAGTTCAACAACTCTTCTGAAGACAACTCTTCCGTAGAACGTTTCACAAAAAAGTTAGAACAAAAAAAAGTGATTTTTCAGGAGCCACCCTACTTTTACTCGGGAAAATTGATGTAACTCGATCAAATGAAGAGCTAGACAGGTGTTTTTTTCAACAAAGTTGCTCAAGATAAATCTTCCTACAACTTTATTGTATTAGCATTTAGTGACGATTCATTCTGACAAAACTGCAAATAATGTTCAATAGAATATATTTGTCTGCTTGGTTTTTACATAATTTAAATTTTATTTATATTTTCTCAGACATGTTAAAAGGAAGATTATTGTTTTTGAATAATTTTACCGAAATAAAGTACAACATACTTGGCTCACATTCCTCCCTCGTCGAATGGATTGAAACACTCGATAAATGTTACAATAGGTACCAAGTTATGAGAAACCTCCGATCTGATGAGAAATCCGATTCCACAATTCGAGAGCTTCACTGTCTTAACTTACCCATATAATTGAAAATTTTTTCTACGATCATGAATAGCCCACTTCGACAAAACCATGCGTATGTCCTTCGCATCGTGGATCTTGCGGTAATTCAAATCCTAGTTGAATACATATACTTCTAAGAAAGTTGGCAAAAGCAACTGCAGAAATTTTCGGTTCCAAATAAATATTTGGGTTGAATAGTCGGGGAAATCTTTATCTTCATAAATAATTTAAAAAATATCTTTATGTTACTCGTATATCACAAACGATTCGTTTACCGATGTTTTCGATAATGACTCACAAAAGAATTCAAATTTCTAGAATCAAAAACTACAGAATATATATGAGAATATGAGATTTCACATTTATTTTGCACCGTGGCTCAAATGGAAAGACAACACTTATCATCCCTAATTTCGGACAACACTTATCATCCGTTTTTCATTTCAGACAACACTTATCATCCGTAATTTCGTGTTTTCTGGATAAAATCCATTACCAGTGTTTATGGCCAAAGGGCTTAATCGTCGTTTGTAAAAATTGATTTAACACACACTCTCCCTCATATCCCACCGTCATCCCGCACAAATCACAATATTTCTGAAGTACCTTAAATCACTTCAAAACTATCAAAGTATGTTTATATCATATCAGACAATTCAAACTTTTTAATTAAAATTGTTCACAGTTGATCATACACTAAAACCACAATTTACGCGAACTTAATTTTTGCAAATCTAATTTGCGATTTTTTCACGCGTTTACTTGAAATAACGTGATGTTTTATTTAATTTACGCTCCCCCGAGGTTCCAGTTTACCATGGATTATATCTTTTCTTACGATTAAAATAATAGCAAATTCGTGGATTTCTTTTCAACCATCGCTGACAGTTGAGCGTTTCGAAAGCAACTCGACACGTTTATTTCATTTAACCTACACAGAAAAAAAATAATGAAATTTACACGACATGTAAATCAACAGTACTATAAAATAGACATCCGTTGAATCGAAAATCGGATTTATAACGATGTTAGATAGATAAAATTAGACTGTATATCTAAAAAAAACTCTCAGTTTGGTTTTCAAAGTATATTGAAAAATGAAAGCTGTAAAATAACTTTGCACTTATTTGCCTGCTCCAAATATGTGCATGAAAATTGATGTAAATTCACAAAACATTTTTATCTGTGTAGCACTGTTATAAGGTTGGGTTGAATTTTCCGACAGCACTCGAGCAAAGAATAACCAATCAAGGAACATCCTTTTGGTTGTGTACGAGCGCAGGTTAGCCTTTCATCATCCAAATTAACCTCTACCTCCCACAGAACCGTTCGATGATTTCCTAGAGAAAAAAAAACTTCCAGTTACCTGCATGCCGACTTCCAAGCGACCGTTCCGTGGCCCAACAAAAATAATGCCATTTATTTCGCTACTCGATCCCCACCTTTTTGAAGCAGACATAGTCACAAGTCAGTGTTCGGTTCGGAAAGACAACAGAAATATTCGAGAAAAGAAGAACCATTCGAAAGGCCGGTGTCGTCTGCGTTATCAAGCTCCGGAAATTGAAACGTAGATGGTGGAGTGGACGGAAAATCGCTGGGCATGCCTCCAGCAGGCGAAAACGAAACTTAATCCTTGGTAGTGCTCTAGCCGCTTTAGGATAGTGAAAATGATGTTGTTATCGGTGGGAAATGTTGAATTTTAAATTCATCGCTAAAACTTTCCCAAGTTTGGGAAAAGTAAAATTAAGTTTTATCATGGCGATGCCTTCGTACGAAATGCAGAAGAGAAACGAACCAGAAGGGTTTAGTTTTCTTCGGGCCGTGGCTTCATAGTCGCGAAGTGAAAATTCATTACTTTGTGCACGCTACACCAACTGCTCACAGTTTACTAAGAAATCAGATAAGGTAATGGCCTGGAAAAATTACCAGGTGAAGTTTTTTTTGCCGACCGTAGCGCAGTGTTTTCGACAGAATCTAATGAAAGTTTAAAACCTCAATTTAGAGCATCTTACTAACTTTGTTATGAATTGACTGCACAAAAAATATCGCACTGTCTCGTACGGGATAAATTGAAGTTTTCATCGTAAACTTCTCTTTTTCAGTTTGAAAGTTTTTTGTTAGCACATCGTTTCGCACAAACCACGGCTAGAGTTTCAATTAAACTAGAACTTTTCACGATTGCTAGAACGTGTTTCGTTCGTCAGGTATCAGTTGACCAACTTATACAGAATCAAATATGGCAATCGCCTATCTCAGTTATTGAATTCATGATGAGTGATTTAAATTCGACTGCTCAGTTGTTGATATCTGTACCTATTATCTAGCAATTTCAAGCGCGCACCACAACTGAATAATGTTTCATCGTATGGCCCTATCATTAATTAAGTCTAAATGAAATAATTTTACAATTTCATCCCGGAATGAAATTTTCAAAACCCGCCATTCAGTTCTACTTCGATAAACGAAACAAGGGACTACAACCACCCTAGTCTTTGAATACGTACACAAACATGTTCCTTCATCCGAGAATAAAATATGACACGTATTTCTGAGCTTCATTTACAAGCTTGACCCGGATATCAATCCACCCACACTATTTCGAGATGGTTGTTACACCCGAACCAACACGGACCATAGTATCATCGTTTTGTTTTGCGCTAGCATCAGTTGCCCAAGCTCTTGCGATTAGCACTCGTATCAAACATTCAACTGGCGATGTAGTGCGGCATATTTGTATGCTGTTTTTATCCGTTCTGCAAGACTACAGAGTGTTTCACGGTACTGGATAAGTTTTTTCCGTGATTGTAAAATTAGTCAATTTGATAAACATTGAACTTCATTCCACGTGTGAATCACCAACAAAGCACATTTACAGGAGTTACAAACGAAGCACGTCCAGAAAAGTTTTTGAAATCTTTTACTTGGAAAAATCAACTCTGAATCTAATAATTTTTGACGTAGGACTACGTCTCTGTTTTCTCTATAGCGGAACGAATTCAAAACCATACAAACAATGGGCAGATTTTAAACATCTACAGCACAACCAATTTTGAACAGATTAATTCTACTGCATGGATAGATTTCTACGCATCAATTAAAGTAGATATACCTTATGATCAAAAAAGAACTTAAAATTTTCATTTTAAAATTCCCGCGCTTGTCCAATCGGTAAACTTTTATTCTCTCAACGTTGGCAACACTTTTATACACATTCTGTCAAATTTTGATGCATATCGTAAGATTAGTTTTTGTTTGGCGTCTATACAAAGAAGTTGAAAAATTTTCGTGTGGCGATTTTTATAATGGATGAAAATTTATAATGTGTTGCAAATGGATTTAAGTGTTCCGAAACGTTGAAAATGTTAGAAAAGGCCTTTAGTAAATCGTGTCTAGGAAAAAACACAGGCATACGAGTGTTATAAACGCATCAAAGATGGTCGTACAAGCTTGGATCATGATGAGATCCCTGGCCGCCCAAATACATCTGTTACTGAAGAAAACATTGAATCGACGAAGCAAATCGTATTGCAAAATCGTTCTGTCGGTATCGGTATTGCTGTGTTGTTGGGCATCTCTTATGGATCAGCCGAACACATTTTAACTGATGTTTTGGGTTTGAAACGCGTCGCTTCTCGGCTAGTGCAAAAAAAGCTGAATTTCATTCAAAAACAGCGTCGTGTTGATGTGGCCAAAGAGATGATTTCCAACGCAGATAGTGACCCCACATTCATCGAATGCATCATAACTGGTGATGAGGTGTGGATCTATGAATATGACGAAACCGCACAACAATCGACCGAATGGCGCTTTGAAGGTACGCACGTTATTCTAAATTTTCATCAATTGTAAAAATCGCCACACGAAAATTTTTCAACTTCTTTGTATAGACGCCAAACAAAAACTAATCGTATGATATGCGTCAAAATTTGACAGAATGTGTATTGCCAACTTTGAGAGAATAAAAGTTTACCGATTGGACAAGCGCGGGAATTTTAAAATGAAAATTCCAGTTCTTTTTTGATCATAAGGTAATTGTACAGTTCTGATAATTGGTTGTCTAAATTTTAATAAAAAGCAAAGTCTAATTTTCCATTTTTCAAGCCATTGTCACGGTTTCCTCTAACAGAGACGACTGTTTTGTATCCATAAGTTCACGATTTTCAATCGAAATTCGAATTGTTCTCTCCTACGCACTAGATAATATAATCACGCAAAAAAAAACGTGCTTAATCCATCTAACAATGAAACTACACTTTTCCTCCATGTTTTAGCATTTGTAGTTTTCAAAATAATTTTAAAGATTTATACAAGCATTCTTTTGGAACGTTAATAATAAAAATTTTGTATTCTCGAAAAAAATTGAGCATCTATATACTTTATCCTTTTAATATAGTAGTTTAGAGATAACGACAATATTCTCACCATTCTTTACGTTTCGTTTTCGACTCGTCAGTGCAGATCAGTTCAAATTGAATTACTTAGTGCAAAAACTTAGACGAGTCGAAGACGAAACGTAAAGAACAGTGAAATCGGATATGTGCTCAAAGTACAAAAAAGGATTTTAGCTAAATCCCTAAATAATATTCTCAAATTATTGAAAGAATTTTACATTAACCCTCCTTCTGTCAAATGGTTTCAGCCAGACCTTTTTCATGTTTATCCCTAATTTAATATATTTTTAATATATCTATCGACTTGAGATTTCATGTACCTTCCTGAAATTTAATTCGCTATCGGTCTATGCAAAAATATATATACCAAGTTTGTATGAAATGAGTCTAAATACGTCTAAATACCAAAATGCATAGAAATACACATATACAGAGGCCTTGCCAGACCAATCAATCAGACAGAATAACACATGGATCAATAAGTCCCGAGACTAAAGCAGAGATGGCGCTCGTAGTAAACCAGTAACCACGTTTTTCTAGAGTACTAACATTTGCTTGAAACGGGTCAAAATTTTAAGTCGATCCGACCAGAAACAGCTGAGTTATCGAGGTTGGAGTAAAGTCGTTTTGTAGTTTGTTTAAAAAATGGAAAAAACTGAGTTTCGTGTTTTGATAAAACATTGTTTTTTAATGGGTAAAAACACCGTGCAAGCTAAACAATGGATTGAAAAATGTTATCCGGACTCTTGTCCATCAAAAGCAACGATTTGTCGGTGGTTCGCCGAGTTTAAACGTGGTCGTACCGACACAAATGACGCGTAACGCTCGGGTAGACCTGTGGAAGCCGTTACACCGGAAAATGTGAGTGAAGTGACAAAAATTATAATGAAAGATCGTAAAATGAAGCTCCGTGAGATTGCTGAGATGACACAGATATCATATGGAAGTGTATTTACTATCCTTCATGAAAAATTGAGCATGAAAAAGGTTTTTTCCAAGTGGGTGCCGCGATTGCTTTGGATGGAACAAAAACAGCAATGAACAAAACAATGAAAACAATGGCGAAATTGAACGAATTGGGCTTTGATCTGCTTCCTCACCCCCCATACTCGCCAGATTAGCCCCCAGTGGCTTCTGGCTCTTTGCTGATCTTAAAAAAATGCTCCAGGGAAAAAGATTTGGCTCAAATGAGGAGGTCATCGCTGAAACTGAAGCTTATTTTGAAGCGAAAGATAAATTTTTTTATTAACATGGTATTGAAAAATTGGAAAAACGTTGGAACCATTGTATCACCCTAAAAGGTGATTATGTTGATGAATAAAAAAAAATTTTGCAAAAAAAATGTTGTTTCCATTGTTAGTCTCGGGACTTATTGATCCATGTGTTACATGGTTAATATCAGTATATTCCTTAGATCTACGCATGTATCAAACAAATCGTTCTGCATCCGCAAAAGGATGGTGAACGATCTTTACCTGCCAAACTCCACATTTAATAAAAACCCCAAACTCTTGAAAGAACTTAGAGATTTTACAAAAGTGACAGCATTTCCGAAAGAATGCAGAATGATTCGCAATATGTATGAGCAAAGTTAAATTCGGCCCCCCATCAGAGATGTCAAACAATCTGCCAGAACTTTTCATGGTCAATGCAGAAAGAATTTATTCACACTACGCTACAGCTCCACACCATATTGAGTGAGAAACGATAGAATATCCTTCAAATTTCGATCCCCATACACAAACTCAACCATGTATGGAGAACCAAAAACCCGGATACGTAGCAACTTCAATGCGGGACAGATACATAATAATAGTTTTAAACCATACAATCGATCGGCTCTTCGGGCCAGAAAAACATTCTGACCATATGGGAGTTGGGAATCGAACCCTGGTGAGCAGCATGAAAGGCAGCGGCTTACTCATCACACTATACATCGAAACCTCCATTTACGAACCAAACGGGGTGTTCGTAAATCAAGTTAGTTCGTAAAAAATGTTTACGTTATTTGGAATTTACTTCGTAAAAAATTATTATTATTTATTTACCGTTTATTTATACCCGGTTTTAACCAGATTGCGGTCTTTCGCTTGGTTTTGTAAAAAAAAGTTTGTGCAGTGAACGTTTGAAAACCTAACCATATGGATATTTTTGCAATGGATTTGATGAGTAGGAGCCAGAAAACAATGTTTGGGGACGTTCCAAGATTCAAATTTGCGCCTTCCGGTTTATTGATATTTCTTGGAAACTCTTACAATATAAGCATTGTTGGAACGAATTTGATGAATAGGAATCGAAAAACAATGTTTGGGGCCGTTCCGAGATCCAAGATGGCTGCTTCCAGTTTATTGATATGCCCTTGAAAGTAGATTCCGGAAAGTTATGTTTGAGGTCATTTCGAAATCCTAGATGGCAACTTCCGGTTTATTGATATTCCTTAAAAACCCTGTAAATCGGAGCCACCATATTGAATTTCGAAACGACTTCAAACATCGTTTTCCGGTATCTACACATCAAATCCGTTCCGAAAATACCGTTATTGTAAGGGTTTTCAGGGAATATCAATAAAATGAAAGTCGCCATCTTGGTTTTCGAAACGACCTCAAACATCGTTTTCCGATACCCATACATCAAATCCGTTCCGAAAATATCCATCTTGTAATATTGGATATTGGATTTCGAAATAACCCTAAATATCGTTTTCCGAAACCTACACAGTTCGAAAAATTCTTGTGATTTTACATCTTATCAGTTGCACATAAATGGAGCGTCATGTTTCACACAAATTTATATTCAAGAACATGTAAAATTGTGTGATTTGAAAATTACATAGCTTTAAAACGAAAGGAATAAAAATCAAAAGATCTCTACTTCAACAACGCGGCTTGAACCGAAAAACATTAGATCACAAAGCACACCAATTAGTCGACTAAGCCACAGAGGCACATATCTGCTTGGCTGGTAAATCGTGCATATAAATTAATATACAGTCTCACTTGCTAGCCGAGTGCAAATTACACTCGGAGCCAGTAAATTTCTGTACGAATGGAATATTGTGGCATTTGAGAAGTTAAGTAGTTATGAATTGTATCGTTTGAAGAATTATGTCACCTGTAAAATTCATAATTTCGTTCTGTGTATGCTTCAAATCCGATTTTCACAGACTTAGACTCAAATGAAAAATTTTATATGGAAATCCAGATTTTTTTACGAGTACTAATTCCGGTTTCGGTAATATTTATGCCGGCATGCGTAATATAAAAAGAAATCATTACAAAACTAGATGGATTAAAGCAGCTTTAATTCTTTAGGTATTATGTATTGGGATACGTACTAATTTTACATTGTTAGGATTCAATTTGGGTGTTCAATTACTAATGGTGGCTTCTCAACCCCATTATTCAATTTATGTATTTTGTAATGCAGCAACCGGATAAAATTATTGAGTGGTTTGTTTTTGCAGACTGCCAGATCCATGCTGCGTTCCACAGCGAAAATTACACTCCAAAAAAAATTGAATTTTACAGGTGAATTACGTCATACGATGTAATTCATAAAGATCTAATTTGTCAAATGACGGAAAATTTTATTTGTAATGACTTAATGTTAGATGAGCTTGAATTTTACTGGTTTCGACTGTAACTTGCGTTCTGCTAGCAGGTGCGACTGTATGAATTTAAATGCACCTTTTACCAGCCAAGCAGATGCATGCTTCTGTGGCTCAGTCGATTAACAGACATACATGCGATCCAATGATTCTCGGTTCAAGTCGCGGTGGTTGCTTTCAGTACTCTTTTTTTATTTGAACGAACTTCATGTCATGGAGTTTTAGACACGATATTAAATGTTCTTCCACGTGAATTTGCGTGAACTGCGACGCTCCATTTATGTGCATCTAATAAGATGTAAAATCACAGGGATTTTTTTAAGTGTGTAGTAACAAATCTCTGATTGCAAAACCGGTTAAGTCTTAATCGGGTGGGTGGCAGATTTTTGCATAAAAATGTTTCTAAACAATTTTTGCAATGCAAAATCTGTGTCCGGTTTTTGCATACATTCACACCAAAAAAATTGAATTTTACAGATGACCTAATCCCTCAGTCTTAACATGTTAAATGACAGAAAATTTAATTTGTTATGACTTAATGTTGGATTAGCATGAATTTTACCGATTCCGACTGTAATGAGCGTTCGACTAGCAGGTGAGACTGTATGAATTTAAGTGCACCTTTTACCAGCCAAGCAGATGTGTGCTTCTGTGGCTTTGTCGATCAACGGATATACTTCGTGATTCGATGATTCTCGGTTCTAATCACAGCGGGTCTCTATAATTACTTTTTTTATTTCAATGAATGTCATGTCATGGAGTTTTAGACACAATTTTGAATGTTCTTGCACGAAAATTTCCGTGAAACGCGACGCTCCATTTATGTGCATCTAATAAAATGTTATATCACAGGATTTTTTCAAAGTGTGTTGTTTTTATGCGCTTTTTGCAATCCAAAATACTTAAACGGATTTTTCAAAGTAAGTTGCACTAATCCAATTTTAGCATTCAGCCGTTCATATAGAAAGGTTATGAAATCAACGTGAAAACCGACTTTTGAACCGAAACCCAAAGAACGAAGTGTCATATACCATTCAACTACGTTTGTAAAGATCGCAAAAATTCTGTGTATGCGTATATACGTTTGAAATATTGTTATGCATTTTTTTTGTCAAAAATGACTGAACCGATCTCAGCAATATCAGATTCAAATGAAACGTCTCGTAATCTAGAGATGGTCGGGTATAGAAATTCTTATACCCGAACCCGACCCGTACCCGAGCGATCAGCAAAAAAAATTTATCCGTACCCGACCCGTACCCGATAAAAAATTTAAAAAATTACCCGTACCCGACCCGTACCCAATTAAAAATTACCTGTACCCGTACCCGACGCGAATGAGTAGTAAAAATTTTACCAAAATTCAGGATGGAAAAAATAAAGTGTTTTAGAAAGCGAGCCGTATCAGGCTCTAGTTGGTAAGTAAAATACATTAAAATGCTTGTTTACATTTAAACATACAAATACACTGTGGAGCATGAATAGATTTCCAATGTCTTTGGTACTTTATACTCATTTACAAATACCAACAAAATGAAGTAATATCTACTCCAATTTTTCGAGAAGCATATTTACCCAAATCGTCGTAATACCCGTTGTATTCAATTTTGGGTAGGTATGGTTTTTACGGAACAGTGGTTTTTACAGCCATTGAACTTCTGTGCCACCTCCGGTGGAACCCTCAACGAGTGAACACGGTGAAAAATCACGCACTGAGATTTTCACTTGTAGTCCAGTGAAAAGAAACGAAAATTAACTAGCAATATAGCCCAACTTGCTGTGCCATCTATCGGTGTCATTTCAAGTGAGATGACACCATCCAGAAGTGAAGAATAAGAAGAACTTTTATGCAGTTTTTCTGAAAAAAATGTTCATGTTTTTATGGTTAGAATCCTAATGATTTATATGAAAATTTTGAAAATCTCCAACCTATATTTTAAATAACAGTTTTCTGGTATCGGAATGTGATATGAGTACCACACTACATTTTATATATGAATCAAATAATTTTTACTGGATTGTGCATTAAACAGCTTTAAAATGGGAGCCCATTAAAACCTACGTGAAAAGTAGGGTCTGACCGTAACATCACAAATGAATTTCCAGACATGACAGTCACGATCTTTTTTTGGCGCACATCTACGGTCCACCGTGAAACTGGCACCAATGGTGATACATTGGTTGCACTGCTGAGTTCCCATCATACATTCATAATGCAAATGTCAAACCGTGAGAACCCTTTCGATTCAGTAGCTCATTTGTATATATTGAGATTTTATGGCACACTTTGGTTGAAATGATAACAATGCAATTAATCTCGCGCTCCACCAAGCGGTGAGTGCGGTTATTTCAGAAGGTACCGGGAACGAACCACATTTTTTAAAAATATTTATAAGCACCTACATGTTTTTATTATTTATCTTTGGTAACATCTTATACCATTTTCGTTTATTGATCAGAGCAGCCCGAAAGCTGACCCGTCGCCTCTGAAAATTTTCTCGGGTCGCACTACGCTTCCATGCAAGTTTGTTTATTTTTTCTTTTTTCATGAGTTGTTGTTTAGCAATTGGAGCAATTGAAATTTTTGCGCTAATTCCAAAACAGGATCCGGATAAAATCCTGGAATTTTGTACTGGACCACAGAGCTTTCATTTTAATCTAAGTTCGCCCTATCATGTCGAGAAAATTTTTGCACAAAACTTTTAATGTATTTTTATTTTAATGTATTTTAAATCTTACAAATACCAATATTTAAAAAAAACTATATTCTTTGCCAATAAACAACCCTGCGTCTCCATTTCTCCCCTAAACGATTGAGTCGCTCGGTTGAAAAAAAATCCTTGTTTTGGCGCACCGTTGATGCGACACAACGAGGCTATCGTTGGTAGTCCCGTAAAAGTAAAGTCTACTGGAGTATAAATGAAAAACTAAATGCAAATACGGTTTCCAAACTGTTCCGTAAACCGGCGTCATCGTTAGTGAAAAACGAAGTGGGTGCAAATAGTTTGCCATTTTCAAATAATTCAAAACCATTTATCTTCACATACACGGTTCTGGTGGTTGTGAGAGATCTAAATTGCATACGACACGCAATAATAACATAGACTTTAGCGAACGGAGTAGAATTGAATCGGGTTTCAGAGTGTTGCCAGCACTTTCCGGCGAAAAAATTCAATCTTAATCGAAAAAGTAACTTAATTATTCTCTTACAAAATGTTTTAATTGAAACATAAAGAAATCACATGAGCAATGTCTCAAAAATCAATAACTCTCTTTCCTACTGCAATACACATTGAATGCCGACCACAATAATAGAAACAGAAAAAATCTTGTAAACAACTTGAACTACTCTATCGTCGAATCGAACGACTGCGTCATCGTCAGTTCCTTCATTAATGTGATAGTTCACAATCGCTTCCAAACTGAATCATCCCGAGACTGTAGGGCAGTGCAATGTGAAGCAGAAAGCAAAGCGATATTCATTCATAAAATATTAGCAAACACCGCACCGGTTTCCATAGCCAACTGGTTTTCCTTGTGAACGGAAGCACGTGCGTCATTGGATTCAGATGAAATTTTCCTTTTTGATCCCTCATCAACAAGTACTTAGCCAGAGCTTAGCAGGGGTAGTTAAAAATAAGCACTTGGCTGCCTGCACAGCAAATCAAGAAACATTGATCAAGAGAACCGAAAGGGAAATTTGCTCAACTCTGTGTGCGACTGTGAGCTATGACCGGGCGAAAAACAAACAGTCGGCTCCCAAAGTGATCTTGTTTCACCGTTTCAGTGATAAACGAAATGGCGAATTCCTTTCGCTTAGCAGATTCGCATTTATATTTAAACTCATTTGCACGCCAGTGTGGTGCCACTAACCGGATCTGTTCGAGAGCAAGCGAGTGGGGAAATTCAATTGTATATACCGAGGCCAATGGTTTACATTCCCAAACCGCCAGGGTAAACAAATAGGAAATTGCGTTTTCACCGTACGGCTTTACCGTGACTACAGCTAGAAGCATTGCTTATCCAAGCAGAAATGCATGTATTGCGCTGTAATGGTCTTCTAGTGCGATTGGTGAATAGAAAATTAGTTTGTTACTTGCGTTCCAAGAACACCCGTCGGCTATCATTGTTACCTTTTCAGAAGAAAATCTGTTTTGCTTAAAAACGGTTCGCAAACCTTAAATAACTAATTCTTTGAACTAGGCATTCTGTGCAGAGTATATCTATCGATACCCAGGAATATGAGTTTTTGCATTAGATACGATTTTTAAGCATTGTAACTGATGAATGTAGTAACTCTTCAACAAACTTCTCGAAAAGCAAAATAGATTTCCTTCTATGGTCGAACTTTCCTTCTACGAATCGAACTTATTTACATAAACGTTCATTGCAACGCCTCATAATCTATTAGCATCAATACATGCTACAATCCATTCATGCACCAGATATAGTAAACATCGCCCCAACCCCCGAGGGTCAAATAGAGCTATAACGATGTCGTTCCGAAAATTGCAACCATCGGTTATGGGTCAGTCACCTCCAGTGTTACCATTGACCGACGCCCAAGGGTGACATATATGTCACCATGCGCACTGTCATGTTATCTATGCGACGACTTGATCTCCAGTGCCAGTGTCGGAGTACATTCAGGGCAGAAGGAAATTATCCAAAACGAACAGCCTTCAGCTGTGTAATTTCATGTGAGGCCTTTGTCGGACATCGTTCCCATTTCACTAACCGCATGGATTTAAGTGAATTCTGCATTATTCCAGAGGATTACGTGTCGGTCATAAACTACCCCGTATCAATAGGATTAATTAACATTTAATGAATAATGAGTGTAGGGTAAAGTGATGTAATGGATCAACTTGAATTATGTTCAGTTGAATGGCACTGTTATAAACAAATCTATAAACTATTTGTAACATGATCATGCAGTTTGAGAGATAGACATGTATTTAAGGCAGTTTCATGAAATGTTTCGAATGCTTTAGAGATAAGAATTTAAATTCAATAATTAAATAAATATTCAATACATAGTTTTTTACAGAATCGTTTCACACATTCATTTTAGGACGACTATATAATAACAGAGTGAATAGCCTACCCGACCGGTCTAAAATAGATAATAATCGAATTTTCCAATTTACTTTTCTATGGAATGCTAGTAATAATTTACCAATCCCATAATCCCTACTTACCTACTAGAACCAAAAATCTCACTATTCAAATTCATTATGATACAGAGATATTGTAAAATATACATGTTATAAAACATTTGCTACATGATAGATATGACAAAAAACTCCTAGTGGTGTAATGATGCCTTTCTCATATCAATCATATTCTCATTTAAAATACTATGGTATTCTATACAAAATGTTTTTCTTCGATTCTTGAAAGGTACCAAAGAGATTTTTTGTTCATTAGCTAGCATAACCCACAAAATTAAACAGTTCTCTGATCGGTAAGGCCATTCATGATAGAACAAAATGCGTATCACTATTGTAAGCAAGGATGGCTTTTATCGTAGCAACACGGAACCACCCGCGATCCCATTTCAACCAGAATATTAGTTGATTTTCTGAATTCGATTGGTTAAAATTTGGTACAACTAATCGATTGTTGTTTTAACTAAACTGTCATTTTTGTTTTTCGATTAGCAGAAACGATGGTTGAAACAACTAATTTAACTGTTTGAAAAAAAATGCTGTAAATTAGTGAGGACACATACCTTTCAATTTCAACAAATATTTTAGTTGAAATAACTGGTGTTGTTATTGAAACAAAATTCTGTTAGTTGAAAAATAAATCGGTTTTATTTGTTTTAGACATGAGTAGACATGTTAAGTTATGCACTGATAATTTTAGTCAATTTATATAAGCTTGGGTGCATCAACCGCTGGGAATTGGAATTTTGCGACGCAATTCAAACGCGCCATTCCATCGCAGCGCGTTCTGTGTGTTTGCGCAATGCTCCTGTTACTTTTATAAATTAAATTCATGTCAAAAAGCGTTTTATTGCTAATGCATGAACATCATCATCAGTATCAAACAGCTGGAAGTAAAACAGTCTGCTGGAAGTAAATCAATGATCGAATAATAATTGATAGCATAAAATTTTTGCGCATACCTGAAAGATTACGAGATGATCATTCATTAACATTTTCTAATTTGTCACCAAATCTATTTCATCTTAAACAAGGTTAACTTTATCAAAACACCGCTGTTAGATAAACACTTGTTACCATAAATTTCTCAATTCGAATGAACACAATTTCACCAAACGCTTTAACCATCGATGTTGTTTTCATTGACATTTTGAAGCGACGCGAACAGATTTCAACTAAAAAAGTTGTTGATTTTGCATTGCGATTATTGTTTTGCTTGCAACTGTCTCCGGTATTTTACAGCATTCAAAACAACATATTTTTCAACTACTTGAATATATGCAAATCAAAAACCATATTGGTTGAATCAAAAAGAAATTAGTTAAATCAACTATCGCAAAAATCAAAAAATGCGATATCGCAATATTATGATCGAAGGGTTCTCCGTGAAAGAACGCTAACTGGCAACTCTTCACACGATTGAATCAGTGCTATCAAAAAGAGACGGATAACATCGCAACAACAATAACCCGGCATGGCTCATTTAACATAGAATCGACACCAGTGCGAGAGCGAATTTCTCTCGATGACATTTCTGAGAATCAAAGGTTAGCACGCTGCTGTGGGGATCCTCTCTGAAGCAACAAATGGTCGCTTATTCTCGTTTCGCGATCCGATTCCACATAGGCAGTTGATAATTGCGATAGAATTATTTGACTATTGCCGCTTATTCTAACTCTGTGCATATAACCTTTGTATAAGTTGTGTCTATGAAAATGTCTGTGAATGCCCAAACAAGGATTTTGAAATATTGCAACCTAGTATGAGAATCATCAAGTTGAATCATCGATTCGATTTTCTGCGATAATTGTCAACTTGCGATTCTCTCTTGGGAAATTCCACACAGCAACGATCATTATCAGACGGTAATTTTTTTTTAAGGGCGTGAAAAACTCAGAGTATGAAGTGGAGCGAACAAATGTAGCAAAATTTTCTAACGGTTCATGCATTGAGAGTCTCGAGTTCTTGTAGCATCTTCTACTGGATTGAAAATGTATACAATATAGATAGTAATATAGCAGCTTCTGTCAAATTTTCGGCAATCACCAACGCTGATTGTAGGTATGTATGCTTCGGAAGACCCGAATTTGTCCGCTTTTTTGCGCAAAATTGTGTTCACTACAAGGCGCATTCTTGGATCAATGTGCAACAATGTTCGCAAAAAAATACATACGTTCTATACAGTTAAAAGATACTGCCAATATTTGTTTGAGTTGGATAAAAATTGGACATGTATGACTTTGCTGACATGTTTGACTTTGCTGACCCTATGTGCGGGATTGGGAATAGAATCTAGGCAGACTTCCAAAATGCACAATGCAAACCCAAAATAAATCTTTACTATGCCGTTTTTGCCTATCTCTATACATAGGTATTAGAATTTTTGAAAAAACCGACTTTCGAACGGAGCCTCGGAGACTCATAATGTTATATACCATTCGACTCAGTTCGACGAGATCGGAAAATATCTGTGTGTGCACTTTTCGAAGATATTTTTACGCGCTCCATTTTCTCAGAGATGACTGAACCGATTTGAACAAAGTTATGCTCGTTTGAAAGCTACTGTCGGGGAATTGATCAAGTTCAAAGATCAAACGGCTGAGATTTTTTGTTCCGGAGATATGATGGTATAAATGGCGTAACCGACAAAACGCGTTGTATTTATACGCGCTCAATTTTCTCAGAGATGGCTGAACCGATTTTAACAAACTTGGGCCAGTTTGAAAGCTACTATTGGGCCATTGATCAAGTTCAAAGATCAAATGGCTGTGACTTTTGGTTCCAGATATATGATAGTATAAGTGACGTAACCGACAAAACACTTTGATTTTCACCGCTCTCATATATATAATGGTGCCAATATTTTGGGATCACCTCCAATTTCGTGAAGCGCTAGTGCCCAAAAGTTTAAGCACATCGAAAAAATTTCCTCATGCAAAAGTTGAACTAAATCGGACATGCGTGAGGGGTGCTGCCCGGCGGTTAAGGTTTGAAAATTTTCGATGTTGAAAAAGCACCATAGGGGGAAGTACATGCAATTTCCGAAATCGAAAATTTTTTTTGATGCCAAAAATCTTAAAATTTCATGATACGTCGAGATTTAGCGTTATCTCAAAAAAAATTTTTTTGAAAAAATCGACTTTCTGGGACTGTTTTGATATTTTTACTAAGTCCCAGAAAGTCGATATTTTCAAAAAAATTTTTTCGAGATGACACTAAATCTCGACGTTTCATGCAATTCTAAGACTTTTGGCATCAAAATTTTTTTTTTTTCGATTTCAAAATTTACCTCCCCCCCCTATGGTGATTTTTCAAGATATATGAAAATTCCACTAAGTGGTCTGAGAAGGGTTTTTTAGATTAGCATCACTGTTCTCATACAAATAGGCAACGCAAATGTCAAGCACTAGTTTGAAAAAATGATGCTGACTGTGTGACATGAACACTGAAGCATGCTTTTGTGAACTACTTGAATCAATCTGAATCAATTGGTGTCAAAATTAGTATCTTAAATTATATAATAAAAGTATGAAATATATTTTCATGAGACTGTTATGAAAGAAGAGAAAGGCATTATCACACCACTAGGTGGATTAAGAAGGGTTTTTGCACTTAGCGATGCGTTCCGATTAAGATGCAATCAGGACATCCTCTTCTGTCCTACACCGGCGTGGTACAACCGTTAAAACCCAAAACGCCATTAGATGACATTCGCGTAATAACAAGCTACAAGTGAAAGCTTTCTATGGCTCTTCGACCTTTTGACGTAGGACTACACAACTATTGTCTAAGTCACAGCTAAAATTTGTTTTGAATATTTAGACAGCAATTTTCAGTGTTCTATATCAACTTGTTTGTATCTATGCGAACTATTTTTATTTTCTGTATAGGGGTGCGATTTCAAAATACGTACAATAAAACAATAGTAATAGTGGTTAGGTTTTTGGCATCTACAGCTCAACCGATTCTAAATAGATTTTTGATTACATCAAACCTTCTGCTTGGAAATATTTTTTATTGTTTGAGAGGGTTTTTCTTAAACACGAAAACACACATTGTAGAGCGAAACTTTTTCTTAAAGTAATTAAATCTACATTTTCGTTAAATTAATTATGAAACAACTAGTGTCATATGAAACCGAATATTATGCAAATTGTACAATTTGAAACGTCATTCGAAGCAGAAAAATTAGTGAAAAACTCGTATAATGTGGCAATACTACAAAACGTGCATGCATGTGTCAGTGAGAAGTTCTCTCTGGAAGAAAATTCCATTAGTTCGAATGCTGTTAATGCTATGCATAAAGTTCGGATGATTGCATTAGGCTTTTCTCTTTCCTGATTCGTACTCAGGCTGTTTGGATCTTTTTTACCAATGTTGTACAATGACGAACACGACTTCGACGGCGTTGGCTTCGTTGATAATAAAGAGTAAATTCAACCGTTGCATTTAACGAAAGAAATCTAAAAAACCCATATGTTATATAACTTTTCCTTATCTTTGAGATCACCCACAGTTCGTGTTTTTTTATCGATTGTGAAAATTTCTCAAAAAGAATTGTCGCAGGATAAGGTGTAACATGAAAATGCTAGTCGGTTTTTATTTTCTTCCAATGCAATCGAATCTGGCCTCTGCATCTAACATATATTGTGCCACCAATATGAAAAGCAACGACAAGCAGTTTCAGTAATGTTCCCTTGTATTTGGCAAGCTACCAAAAGATTGTGCTTTTCCATTTCACCGCCAGTTCTGTTGTAGGTTATCCATTTTTACTTGCGGCGATCGGCACTTCCCAAACAAAGAAATGAAAACATATGAACAGTTTGAAAATCATTAAATTAGGCATAGCCCGATTAAGATGAAGAGGAAATTCAACTTTTCAGCAGTATTTGTGTGTGGACATTAGAGATATGCACATTCAGTTGGCTTTTGGCATGAAAACTAACGAAGTGCTGTGCAAATTTAATAAACTTTCAATTTTTTTGCGTGTCGGTATTTCTCGAGATTGTTGAATGGCTCAGCTATAACATTCATTGAAATATTAAGAGGACCCAATTTAACCAATTATCGTCGTATAACGAAACGTTTTTTACTGTTAATTCAATTGAATGCAACAACCGGATAAAAATATTGAGTGCACGGATTTTACAACACAAAAATCATTTGAAAACCTTGTGGAACGCAGCGTGGATCTGACCGTCCGTACAAAACAAGAAAAAAAAAAGAAACAAGAAAGACATGCCAAGTCTGCAACTGCAATTAAAAAAACTTTGATTGCAAGAACCGAATAAAAACATTCGTTTCGGAAGAACCGGTCAAGTTTTGGTCCGGTTCTTGCATTCAAAGTTTTATCGACAAAATATATGTTTCTGGACGATTTTTGCAGTGCAAGATCCACTCAATTTTTTGTCGTGAATACGACTTACTTTACTATGGGGCACCTTTTCAAAATCTACCCTCTGAGAGAGTGATAAGTTTTTGATCGTGAATATTTCTTGTTGTATCTAACATATCAACACAATTTTTCCTACATGCCATCGAAAATATGATCAGAATTTTATGATAAAATTTTAAGTTCTAAAAATTCATAACGCGTGTTTGCCTTTCTCGTATTTTAAACGCTAATAGCTCAGTGATCCGTAGAAGTATTTCTATAATCTAACTACCAATAGATTCGAAATTTTTCAACTTGAACGTGTATTGCAACAACATTGAAGTGTTTCAATAGCACACTATTGAAAAAACTGTCTGATTTGACACAGCAGCAGCCAATCCGAACGCGTTCTGAATACGAGAACAAAATATTAGCTGCTGTACAACTGCATCGATATAAAAGATAATCATTTCACTTTTTCCATCATTTTCTGAGCAAAGATTGTACGCAAGAGAAACATCAAAGACCTCACGCTTTTGGAACAGCAGAACTGTGCCGCAACCGGACACACACCAAAAGCCTGCCAGTGGAAGTTTTTCTAAATATATGTCAAGTTTCTATGCTGGTTAAGAAATCTAGTACACCCCATTTTTTTATTCATGTTTTCTTCATTGGAAGATTATAATCGGTTGAGAACGCTATACCTACGCCAATCATAAAAGTATCTCATCCACGGATATTGCTATTCGGGAGTGTGAAATAAATGTGCCACCTCAATTCGTACTCACGGCATCCAGTTATGTCTCTGTCATTATCCACCCACCCTATTTATCCGGCATTCAAAAACATTTAAACGGGGTTTCCAAATTAAGTACTGTAATTGTACCAATAGTCATCTCATTAGTAAAGTCGCCATACTATTTTGCTGATTACTCGACTATCACACAACGAATTGTGATGAAATCGGATCCAATATCTTTGCTTCGGCTCTGAGAAGCGATACCGCTGAAAAAATAATTCGACAATTGTGCAATACTCCTGTCATAGTGACGCGAAAACTAAAAGTGAAAGCACCTATTTTCATTTTACCCTTACAATCAATCAATCGAACAGAGACAGTAGATCTCATTCTAACTAACGGTATTCGAATATGAGATAACTACTGGAGCTAAAATAAATGGTACCGTTAGCCTAGCACGTATCTGATTTTGGCATTCAGCCGTTCAGCAGTGCTCTACTGCTCACTTGTTCGGCCAATACATACAGTTACTCACAAAATTGATTGTACACAAGGATGATACTAAATTTTATTACAGTTTACAAGCATAATTGAACGAAAACTTGAATAAAAAGTATTTTGTTGTTAGAAATAGTCGATTAATAAGGAAATATATGCTTATTTTAATCTCACAAAATCAATCGTACACCAATACCGGTACGATTTAGTATGAACTTGTTTTGCGTGTAAGCTGTCAGTGCTAGAGTAAATAACAAAATCACCAGCCCGTTTTAAGTTCGGTTTGCGAGTTATAAATTGAAATACTGAGAGAGCTGTTTTTTCTGTAGTGATATTGATGATTTCTCCAAGGAAATTGATAATTTATTTGCGCTGTAAGGAGTGTATCGAAAATAAGCTATCCACAAATTTTTCTTTCAAATCATCATAAAAAACAATATTTTATTCAAACTAAAAATTGATCCTTTATTGTACGAGATTAAACTTGAGCATAATAAAAACCGGATGAAATTTAAGTTATTCCTTCACAAATTTTCGCTCTTTTGTTCGAACGCTCTTCATCAAGTTCCGGACAAGTATTGCTTCGCATTTTTTGGACGCTTGAGCCCAAATTTGTTTGAACTCCTGCATGTTCCCAGCTGCCTTGCCAGTCTTCTTGAAGATCCTCTTCACGATTACCAGTAACGTTCGATTGGTCGAAGCTGAGGGCAATTTGGTGGATTGATATTTTTCTCAAACGAAATTTATACCCTTTTCCGCAAGCCAATTGAGAGTGGTTTTGGCATAGTGAGCCGACGCTTAATCCGGCCAAAACAATGCTTCTTATATAAAGGCAGCAATCTCTTCTGGAGACACTCAGATCGATAGATTTCTGCAATTATAGTTCCGGTAGTGTAAAAAATGGTTGACTTCAAACCACAGGAACACATTGCTTGCCATACCAGTACCTTTCAACCGAATTTCTTCACTTGAATCGACCTGTCCGCATCGCTCACATCCACCCCAACGACGTCAGTAAAGTATTGTGGACCTGAAAGGGTTTTTGAGTCCTCCTTTACATGAGTCTCATTGTCCATCAAAACGCATGCATCCGGACACTGCAAAAGACGCGAATACAATTTCCGGGCCCTTGATGCTGCTCGCTTCTTCTGTTCTACACTTTGTTTCGAGATTTTCTGCTTCTTGTAGGTCTTCAGGTGATTTCGCCTCTTGATACGCTGGATCATTCCGACACTCGATCCTGCTTTTTTGGCCAAATCACGTATTGACATTGATTTTTTCTTGATGATTAGAGATACCACTTTCTGGTCCAGTTTCGGGTTGGAAGAACCGGGGTTTCTGTCTCTTCCTGGCAGCTCATCCAAAGAATAGTGTTCCCCAAATTTATTAATGATGGTTTTAACTTTGGTATGATGAATTCCAAACCACTTCGCCAATTTTCGCATAGTAATACCCTTCTTACATAGCCATATGTCCAGAACCTTAATTTTCACTTCCTTTTAAGTACGTGAAAACGCATAATTTCAACCACACAAACAAGTGAACTAACGAAAGCTGACAGCCAAACACACAGCATGCTGTGATCTGAGCATAAAAAACCATAACAAATACATGCGTACAACACAAATGTATGTGGATAGCTTATTTTCGATACACTCCTTAAATACAAAAACCTTGAATTTACCCGCCTGTACTGTACTCTTGCTAATTGAGCTGAAAAATGCGAAAATGTGATATTTGTTCATGTGTACAATCAATTTTGTGAGTAACTGTATATTGTGCCACCAATATGGAAAGCAACGACAAGCAGTTTCAATAATGTTCCCTTGTATTTGGCAAGCTACCAAAAGATTGTGCTTTTCCATTTCACCGCCAGTTCTGTTTGTAGGTTACCCATTCTAGTTGCGGCGATCGGCACTTCCCAAACAAAGAAGTGAAAACACATGAACAGTTTGAAAATCATTAAATTAGGCATGCAATGACCCGATTTAGATGAAGAGGAGAATCAACTCTTTAGCAGTATTTGTGTGTGAACATTAGAAATATGCACATTCGGTTGGATTTTGGCTTAGTTTTTTTTTCAGTTTTCATATCGAAATGTTGTGCAACTTCAATAAACTTTCAAAGCTATAACATTTATTGAAATATAAAGAGGCCTTTTAAACAATTATCGCCGTATAACTAGGCTCTGACTCCTCTGGAAATCCCAGAACAGAAACGAAAAAAAAGTTTGAGAAATATTTTGGGCTGTTGTTTTGAGAGTTAAATGATGGTCAAAACTCCACTGCCAATAAAGCACGCATCGGCAGGCCCTACGAAGCAGAACAGAGTCAAAACCACATAAAATGGAGGATGAAACATAGGTTAAATAAATGGCAATAATGATAATACATAAAATAGTAGTTTAGTTTTCGAAGCTATATACGTTACGAAGTTACGAAGAGGCCTATCTAATTCAACGTCTGAGTGAAGGTACTGTGGATTTTTTTTTGTCCGAATATAGAGGTTTAACCTTAAGGTCATTCACCTCAACAGGCTAGAAACTGCGGAATTGGGAATCGTACCCCGGCGGGTTGCGTGAAAAGCATTGACTTACCCGTCACGCTATACCCGTCCCCAATATGGAAAAATTTGACGAAGCGTTTCACTCGAAATTGTCATGAAATGGGAGGCATTGCACAGTGGGGAAAAATAGACCAAAAATACGACGATTTTTTGGAGGCATGATACAGCTGACCACAAAGCACTTTTTTGGTGTAAAATGATCAGTAAAATCGATTTCATGTATTTAGAAGGACCGCACGAAACGCTATCATGTTCATTTTACCCCAAGTACCCTTTTTATACTGCATTGTATTCAAGCTTAACTATATAACATGAAACCGAAGAACTTGCAGAAGAGCGAATAGAGTGTTTCCGATGTAAAAAAAAGTCTAACAAATCGATTGCAAATAGTTTTATTGACAGCAGAAAACTCATTGTAGCGTTTTACCCCATTTCTTTTCTAGTTATAATATTCAGTTGAAATATGATCTACAATTCAAAAGCAGATCCAATACGATCTATCAATATTGGTTCATATTACGTGCAAAACATCTGTGATCCAATTAAACACAATGCGAATGACAGTACTAGCCTGTTTACCCCCTTTTACCCCAATTTGTATCATAAGTCGTATTTCTGGTTAAACTTTCTTTCGCATACCGAAAGCAGGATGATTGCGGTTGATGGAAATCGATTGATATTACGAAGAAAGCCCTAAAAATAGGATTACAAATGAATTCAATGACCGCACGAATCTTGTTATACCGTTTTACCCCAATTTATTTCATAAGTCGTATTTCTGGTTAAACTTTCTTTCGCATACCGAAAGCAGGATGATTGCGGTTGATGAAAATCGATTGATATTACGAAGAAAGCCCTAAAAATAGGATTACAAATGAATTCAATGACCGCACGAATCTTGTTATACCGTTTTACCCCAATTTATTTCATAAGTCGTATTTCTGGTTAAACTTTCTTTCGCATACCGAAAGCAGGATGATTGCGGTTGATGGAAATCGATTGATATTACGAAAAAAGCCCAAAAAAAAGGATTACAAATGTATTCAATGACCGCACGAATTTTGTTATACCGTTTTACCCCAATTTATTTCATTAATCGTATTTCTGGTTAAACGTTTTTCTGCATACCCTAAACAGGCTGATTGTGGTTGATGAAAATCGATTTATATTACGAACTATTTTCCAAATGTGGAGCAGAATCTTACGACTGAGTTAATGGATAAATTGGGGTAAAACGGTATAACAAGATTCATGCGGCCATTGAATCCATCTGTAATCTTGTTTTTAGGGCTTTCTTCGTAATATCAATCGATTTTCATCAACCGCAATCATCCTGCTTTCGGTATGCGAAAGAAAGTTTAACCAGAAATACGACTTATGAAATAAATTGGGGTAAAACGGGTTAAACAGGCTAGTACTGTCATTCCCATTGTATTTGATTGAATAACAGATGTATTGTACGTGATATGAACCAATATTGGTAGGTCATATTGGATCTGCTTCGGGATTGTAAATCTAAATTCAACATAAAATTATATTTGTGGGAGAATTGGGGTAAAACGATGTAGCACGACGCATGTGATCATGGAGACTATGTGTTAATTATTATTTGAGGTTATATGCGAAACATAGAACTGTCTTGTTCAACCAATATTGGTCCAAACACCGATCAGTAGAACTTTTTTTTTTTCTGTAAATTCATGGAAGAAGATGATTGGGGGTAAAACAGAATATAGTTATTTATGGTCAATCTTATTAAAAACAATCCATTAATATAGCTTATGAGCATATCAGGAATACCTTCTGATTGGTCAAATTTTTCCTGAGTTTCACAGTTAGTTTTCGAAGTAAAGTCAGATAAAAGAGGGATTGGAGCAAAACGGGCATGATAGTGAAATTTTCGGATCTTCTAACTATCATAAATCGATTCTACGGAAAAATTTGCATAAGAAATACTAACTTTGAAAATATTTGCTTAGGTTTTTATAAAATTATTGAGCAAAGTCGCGTTTTTGATCGTTTTTTCCCCACTGTGCATTGCGTTAAGTTAAAGAAGCTAGAAGCGTTGCATACGATAATGGTCTTAAATTGAGGATTACTAATCATGAGTTATTTTGTGGAAATTATGATTGTTAAAAACCGTTATAAGGGTTAGATTCTTGCGATAAACGAGTTATGATGCGTTACTTTTAAGGAAGTTTTAAGTGTTACGAAGTGTTATATACGTCGCTCTTTTGTAAGTTATAGGTGTTATGAAGCGTTACATGCGTTACTTTTTTTGTGAGTAATAAGCATTACGAAGCGTTGCATGTGTTACTTTTTAATAAGTTATAAACGTTACGAAGTGTTACATTTTAGTGAGTTATACGCGTTACGACCGTTACTTTTTAGTAAGTTATAAGCGTTACGAAGTGTTACATGCATTACTTTTTAGTAAGTTTTAGGCGTTACGAAGCGTTACATCTTATAAGTTACGGAATCAATCGATTTATCTCATTTCAAAATCACGTTCACTGAATTATTGTCTG
This sequence comes from Malaya genurostris, assembly GCF_030247185.1. Lineage (NCBI taxonomy): Eukaryota > Metazoa > Arthropoda > Insecta > Diptera > Culicidae > Malaya > Malaya genurostris. The sequence continues at coordinate 243,038,070 of NC_080571.1, read as the reverse complement.
GCGATTTAGTGACCTATTTATCTCACAATAAGCGACAAATGTTATGAACATGGTCTCATTGTCGGCCAATGATTTTCTGAACAAAACTTGTTCTAATCCTGATGTTGGTACAATAATCATTCTTCCATAAAAATTTGCATTATCAAAAATATTTTGGGAAATTGATTCGCCTGAGAAACATAAATACTGTATTTTTTGTTTTAGATTATAGAGGTTTTAACCTTAAGGTCATTCGCCTCTTCGGGTCAGAAAAATCTATTGACCCTATGTGCGGGGTTGGGAATCGAACCCAGGCGGCAGCGAGAAAAGCATCGACTTACCCTTGACGCTATACGCGTCCCCTACATAGATACTGTTATTTCTATTTAATCTGGTCTCCGTTAGACTGACATTCATCCGCTTATCTTGTTGTCTATAGTTATGATGAGTGACTAACTCTTTTTGCAATAGCTTCAGATCGCAAGCGCGACAAAGTGTTTCTTGGTAAATTTAGACAGTTTCTGATGGGCTCACTCACAAACGTAATTACGATAAAACCGAGCGATGAATATCAAATTAAGTGCTGTTGTATATAGAAATTACATCATGCGAGTTCAGAGCTTTTTGCTTAATTCTTTATGCCAGGACTTATGACAGGAAGATTCGTTAGCTCAAACTTGATTTCACCTTGACCTGCATTTCGTGAATTGAGTAAAAATTGATGCGATATACACCGGTCGAAAAGCGGCATTTGATTACATAGATCACCCAATTCTATTACGTACATCACATGGGGATCGGGCCATTTCGCCGAAAGTCGTTTCACCGAATGAGTCATTTCGCCTAAGTTCGTTTCACCGAAAAGGTAATCTCGAATTCATCATATTAATAATTTAAAATATATGCAAAATTTTATGTGACGCAGTCACATAATCGAAGCCAAGATGACGCCATCTGATTTAGTTGCCGATCCACCATCGGAAGCGGCGGCCTCTGGCTAGGTTTCTTTGCTTTGATTAGGTCCGAACGAGCGGTAGCCAGGTCGGACACCACACGAACCAAAACGATGTAGCGAAGCCACACTAGATATTCTTTCATTTGCACTTAGTTAATGTAAAATACCGAAAACATTTACCTGGTGGCTACACCAAAGTAAATGCTTTGGTAAAAGCAATATTCCGCCATTACATTCCTTTTGTGGAATTTGGCATTTCTGTTTCAACAGACTTCACGGCCTTAGAGTACAGAATCACTGAATGGCTAGTACTGTGATCCTACTGACACTGAGAATACTTCCATGTCGGGACTCGAACGTACGACAACTGACTTGTAACACCAGCGCCCTATGCATTGAACCACCAACCCGGTGCTTTGGTGCTTAGATGCTAATAAAGTCAATAAGTTTTCTTGGGAACTCTTTTCTACGGATCATGAATCAATCTGAGAAATAATATTCAACAGAGTAGTCATTCTGGATTAAACGCGGAGAAATGAATTTATCCGTTATTTAATATATGAGATATTTAAGAACTACGATTGTTTCGGCGAAGTGGCTTTCGGAGAAATTATTCTGCTTCAATACCTAAGGCAATGCGACAAATCGGATTCATAACTACAATCAGGAAAGATTACAAGGATACATATTGCTTGAAAGTGTAATACTGATCCCTAGTGAGCACATTGCTGAAAAATTAGAGTTTACTATGACGTCAACATCAACTCGGTTGTAACTTGCGAATCGAGCGTATTCCAAAACGATTTATCCAGCTTAAGCTAAGAGATCTCCCCTTGCGAAATCCTTTTATCTTCCTCCATGCCCAGATCGAACCGGTTAAGTATTGGCACTCTGAAACGACGAAAAAGGATTCAACAAGCTACCTTTGTGGCGAAAATGATCAACGGTTCTCCCGAGATCTTGTCTTTATCGACATCCGCGTTTCACAACGAATTCTACGATCCACAGGCTTGGTTTAACGAAGATTCCATCGGTCACCGTTTGAAACCAACGAACAAATTACAGCATGTGTTCGAGCTTTCTCCTTAGTGGATAGTTTTTTTTTTTGACTTGAATGAATCGTCATATAAGTCAGATCAAGAAGTGGTCCAATCCTCGATTTCATAAATTAACCTACAATTCATTAAGACTTTCATTATCAGATAAAACAAACAAACAAATAATCAATCAATTAAATACACCAAAGCACAAATCCAGATGAGAGTGAGTTATTTTCAGAGGAAAGTTGCACCTTTAAGTAGAATCAAATTTTGTAAACGTTTGTACCTGTACATTGATTTCATTTAGTAAACTGTTTAAATAAATTTTGCACATTTCCAGCCGTGAAAAAACCAAAATCTGGATCAAATAAACTCCCAAGGGGACACAGTAGCTTTGCACAGTAGCCGGCAGTTTCAACCTTTTTATTTATTTATTTTTTAAATGAGACGGAATTCTATCGAAACAGAACGCTTTGAAACAGTTTTCGATAATCGCTTTAACTTCCATTCGTCCTAGCATAGCATCAGCCCTTTGAGCTAACCCTGTTATCCTGCGTAATGAACCATTTCACGTTGATCATACTGAACGTATAGACATACGTTGGGAATCCTATCGATTGCCTAGTCGGCTTCCGCTTGTTAGAACTAATTTCATCACTCGTCACGCTGATTGCCTATCTGTCGTTCTCGGTAAATATCGTCGAAGGCAGTTTTCCCAAATATCAAAATTATGTTTTGCCGTTCCTATTCCGACCTATTTAATGCCTGTTGAAAATGATCGGAAAAGAACAAAGATAGCTTCCGTTATGGTTATGAAAATGCTAAACTTTCGGCTCAGTGAATAAGTTGCTGAAAAACATCAAAGAATTGATGAAGAACTAAGATGTGGAGTGTGCACGTCCACGGAGAACCCTCAGATCACAAAATTTCAACATTAATATGATTGATTTAACTTGATAAATCTGTTTATTTTTACCATAACCAAGTAATTTTATTGTTTTCGAATGCTGTCCGTTGGCAGATAATCAAGACAGCAAAACATTCATTCATTTCGCCAGAATAGTTTCATGTGGACAACTTTAAATGGAAGTTAAATGTCCCTCATGTAACAGACGTACTTGCCAGAGCCCTAGTGAGCGTTTCTAGCGCCCGAGGCGAATTCAAAAATATTCGCTTCCACCAATTTTTAAACCAACACCATGAAGACAAGCTGAGATTGTTTTATTTTTCTGTAAGATGATCCCAAGTAACATTTTCAATTTTAGTAAATACTAGAGCATTTAGCATTCTAGAGTGTAACATCATTGAAACTGTGAACTTCACAAAAGTCTTATGGAAACCATTATGATAGTCTTTTGGGTTTATATGAACTGTTGATGTAGGACTACACAACTATTATCAAAATAACTGATAATTTTTCTGTTGAACATTTATGTAGCAGTTATCTTTTGCGTTCCTCACATCCTTTCGCCGTGATAAGGAGTGTATCGAAAATAAGCTATCCACATACATTTGTGTTGTACGCATGTATTTGTTATGGTTTTTTTAAGCTCAGATCACAGCATGCTGTGTGTTTGGCTGTCAGCTTTCGTTTGTTTACTTGTTTGTGTGGTTGAAATTCTGCGTTTTCACGTATTGAAAAGGAAGTGAAAATTAAGGTTCTGGACATATGGCTATGTGAGAAGGGTATTACTATGCGAAAATTGGCGAATGTTAAAACCATCATTAATAAGTTTGGGGAACACTATTCTTTGGAGGAGCTACCAGGAAGAGGCAGAAAACCCGGTTCTTCCAACCCGAAACTGGACCAGAAAGTGATATCTCTAATCATGAAGAACATATCAATGTCAATACGTGATTTGGCCAAAAAAGTAGGAACGAGTGTCGGAATGATCGAGCGTATCATGAAGCGAAATCACCTGAAGACCTACAAGAAGCAGATAATCTCGAAACAAAGTGTAGAACAGAAGAAGCGAGCAGAAACAAGGGCCCGGAAATTGTATTCGCATCTTTTGCAGTGTCCGGATGCATGCGTTTTGATGGACGATGAGACTTATGTAAAGGAGGACACAAAAACCCTTCCAGGTCAACAGTACTTTACTGTCGTCGTTGGGGAGGATGTGAGCGATGCGGACAGGTCGATTCAAGTAGAGAAATTCGGTCGAAAGGTACTGGTATGGCAAGTAATATGTTGCTCTGGTTTGAAGTCAACCATTTTTTACACTACCGGAACTATAAATGCAGAAATCTATCAATCTGAGTGTCTCCAGAAGAGATTGCTGCCTTTATATAAGAAGCATAGTACACCTCCACTGTTTTGGCCGGATTTAGCGTCGGCTCACTATGCCAAAACCACTCTAAATTGGCTTGCGGAAAAGGGTATACATTTCGTTGCGAAAAATATCAATCCACCAAATTGCCCTCAGCTTCGACCCATCGAACGTTACTGAGCAATCGTGAAGAGGGTCTTCAAGAAGACTGGTAAGGCAGCTGGGAACATGCAGGAGTTCAAACAAATTTGGGCTCAAGCGTCCAAAAAATGCGATGCAACACTTGTCCGGAACTTGATGAAGAGCGTTCGATCAAAAGTTCTAAAATTCGTGAAGGAATAATTAAATTTCATCCGTTTTTCATTATGCTCAAGTTTAGCCTTGTACAATTAAGGATCAATTTTTAGTGTGAATTAAATATCGTTTTTTATCATAATTTGAAAGAAAAATTTGTGGATAGCTTATTTTTGATACACTCCTTACAAGCGAAATATGCAATTGATGATTGAGTTCGTTCAGCACCTCGAATGCGATAGATCAGAAGAACTTCGACAAAAATCATTGCCTCTCGAACGGCGCATAAAAGTCCATAGAAGGCCATTTGCAATTTAGCACAGAATCCATTTTCACGATTTTAATGAACCGCACAGAGTGCAAATCAGTTTAATAATAATGTTTATTGTGTGATGTGCGAAATGCAAACTGATATTATGTATACGATATTATCATCTCTGTTAGAAGAAGTTATGAAATCGGTTTAGTAAACAGGAAAAATCATACGTTGTTTGTTAACAATTGAAGTTTCATCCACCCGTAATCACAAATACATAGTTTTATCTACTCGAAATGATGTGACCTGACCACTGTTTGCGTGGTTTAATTTTCTGTATTTTGAAATTCCACTCCTATATAGAAAACAAAGACGTACACAGCTCGAAAAAATCTTGTGATTTTACATTTTATAAGATGCACATAAATGGAGCATCGTATTTCAGACAAATTTATATTTAAGAACATGTAAAATTGTGTGATTTAAAAATTACATGTCTTGAAATCGATTGAAATAAAAAACAAAAAAATCGTAGCAACAGCGCGACTTGAACCGAGAAACATTAGATTACTAAGCACGACAGTTAATCGACTGAGCTACAGAAGCACATATCTGTTTAATGAATAGTTGATACATTCAAATCCATACAGCGGCACTTGGTAGCCAAGTGCAAATTACATTCGGATTCTGTAAAATTATGTACGATTGGAATATTGCGTCGTTCGACAAGTTAAGTTGTTATGAACTGTGTTGTTTGTAGAATCATATCACCTGAAAAATTTATAATTTTTTCTGTGTAGTTCTACATCAAAATGAGCGATATCAGATCAATAAATTGCAGTACGGAAATCTACGCATAGTGCAAATTTTTGGTGTCTCAATGAGCAAATCAATCACAAAAGTTGTATGTTTTTAGAAAATCTTATTGCTAAAATGCTCTTTAAGTGGTTCGCAGGTTTGCTCTCTGAGAATTTCTGACTTCTGTATTCTAAATGGCTGTACACTAATTAATTGTATAACAAATTATCACCAATTCCATCATGTTTTCAGAATTAAGAATCAGAACTAATTGGCTTAAGAGACACGTTCCCCTAGTTATTTGGAGATTCGTGCCTTGCCATGGCTACTCATCATTTTCCTGATGGGATATTCCCATCATGGAAAGGAACTGTGAAAAAGATGAAGTGGGAAAACAGTACGCAACAAAAAGAAACAACTCGTTCTGCTTCCCTGAAAGGATGCTGAACGAACTTTAGGTGCCATAAAGGATTCATTCATTCCGGGAAGAACGATAAACCCCTCTGAATATAGCTACTTGCCATATTGGGTGAGAAACGATAGAATATCTATCAATTTAAGATCTCCATACACAGCTTGAACTATGTATGGAGAACCAAAACCCTGGATATGACTTATCAGATGCTATGAAGTTTCGTAATCGCATGCGATTCAAATCTGGTAAAATGCTCAAGTCTGTTAGCTTCGCCATCAGTCCATTCGTTTCCAGTAATATGGTTGAGTACCCATAAACAGTATTTGAAATGCAGACGTCTTCGATTTTATTTCCACATGCAATCACAAAATTCACAAAATCACCGTGAACCATTCGAACTGAGCGCTATTGAAGCTTCCTGAATGAACAAATTCGCTTACCACAGATCCTTTGCTGAAGTGCCGATTGTGCCATACACAGAGTCGCGCAGATTTCTTCTTAGAACACATTACAGTATCTACCAAGTGAATGAGGCTGCTCTTGTCTCACGATAATTGTTACGGTCGTCGCTGAGTGACGGATCTGTATTCTAAATGGCTATAGAGTTGCACTTTCATGTAAATAAATGATTATGATTACGGTGGCATTTCATCTGACTTATGTGACAGTACAATAATAATCTTAAACTTAATCTAATTGAATTAATTTTTCGATAAACTAATTGCACAACAAATGTTTACCAATTCCATCATGTTTTGGCGTCCCCTGTATGTTGGCGCCCCAGGCGATCGCCTCACACGCCTCACCCTCTCTACGGCACTGGTACTTGCCATTTCTTGTTAATGTATATAAAATAATAATGGAAAAAGTGTATGTAGTAAGTGATCTCTGGTATGCGTGAACCGGTATGCAAATGATTCTGTTTTGGTTCAAAGGTGACGTTTATGCGAAGGTTTTAGAGCATATCACATAAAGAAAATCCATCGGAAAAGTGTAGAAAATCTAGAAAATCATTTTGTATGGAATTGGAAATTTTCCACTCAGTGCATGCTAGATCTTAAATGATTGTTTGGCGCGTATCGAGTTGTGCAATGCTTGCTCGCTGGACAGCAAAATATGAATATTAGATTATTAATTAAATAGTTTGGCGCGCAACGAACAGTTTTGTGTGAAAATTTTACTAAGTCTACTTGATCCACGTGCTTCACTATTTCGAACCACATGATAAATTAAGTATGGGTGCCACATAAACAGCGTTCATGTGGCATTTACAGGTATATAAATTGTGTAAAATATCGTCAAGTCAAATTATAAACCCACTATTAGTAAAGAAGGGGGCTAACGTATAGGGGGGTTGTTCTATGATTCGTAATTTTCTTAAAATTCCAGAAATGTGGATTTGCGTATCTTCATGATGGATGGAACTATTACTGTCATAAAGCGAAATTCTAAAATTTCATTCAGAGACAACAGGATTGAGATATGCAAGTGGCAAAGTCAAATTATCACATTAAAACAATTTTTCTCTCTACCTTATGGAACAATTCTATTTGAAGGCTCGAATTCTCGAAGGGTGTTTTTCGTTTTTGTTTTCGGCTTGAATGACCAATATAGTTTTGTGAACAATAAGCAAGACTATCCTGAGCTAAATGTTTATAGTGTCGAACGCAGAAACGTCAAGTACGTTTGCAAGTAGACTGGAAAATTGGGAATAGCCTCATATTTTTTTCATTCATTATCGTGCATAATACTTACTGAAAAATATTAAGTTAAACGATAATAGTGGGTTCAAAATTTTTTGAAAAGAATATTTTTCCCAACTAAATCCGTTTAAAATTCAATTTTTACTATAATTACGCAGCTGCCTGATATGTGAATTGAAATATTCGAGCACCGACCAAACCTTGGACTAAATATTCGAATCATTCAGACAGAGCCGACAGAAGTGTATCTGATAAGTCTTACGTGCTAAATGCTACCTAACGTACTTCGGCCGATTGAGCCACAACATCTTTGACGCAGTATTATTTTTAGTGTGTCTACATTACAGAACATGAAAGTTTGCAACGAATAAACAAACCGTGGAACATCACGGTGCACTTCGTACCGAAACGAAGATGATCACTCAGAAAAGATGTGCGAAAATGTATCTTTCCTTCAACGCCAAGTCAAAGTTATTTCTGCTTTTATCAACACATATGCGCGAAAACGTTTGAGAATGAAAGTTCTTACGGTAAACAAGCTCGTCTGCACTCGGTTGTGAGAAGAAATGTGTGCTATGTGAAATCGCTGTTGCTAGGTCCTCTGAAATGACAACAATTTGATGTTTTGATTAAACTCAAGAGTACTTAAATAGAGCCCCGATAGTATCGTTGAAGTGTCGAAGGAATTTCTTACATTTCGAAATTTTCCTCGTAAAATCAACAAAGTTTTATCTTATGGATATTTTCTTATGAGAGACATTTTCGATGAATTCGTTGAAAGAAAAAAGTTAAAACCGATCTGTAGGAAATGCATTCAAGCTTGTCCTTGAGTCACCGTTATTATGGTGTATGTGAGAATATGTGGTAGATCTGTTTCGGAAAAGCCGCTCGTCTTCACAGCAATGCGTTCACGGCACAACGAAACTTAGTGAATGTAAAACTCATCCGAGCAGGACCATTGTACCACATGAAGGATGCAATAATCTAATTGTGTCTAGCTTTTAAAGGCCCCACCCGTTCCGACATTAGTCTATAAATTATAACGATGGTGATGGGAGAGAGCACAAAAGTTTTATACGTAGCAAGGTTTGAGACGAGTTGACAGTAAGTAACGGATGTTCAACGAACTTGAAAGAAATTAACAGGTGAAAGACAGGAAAGATAAATGCAATTACAAAATTAAAATTGTATTTATCAAATAGCTGTAGTTTTATTTTACAATTGAACAGAAGATTTCTAGTAGAAAACTGTTGAAGGATATAATAAATTATCGGTTACACCTCACAAAGTTCATTGTCATCCAACTAGTTTTTCCATGTACGATAACTGAAAAGAAAATCTGCTGTTTACAAAGACTGACAATCTTAACGCATAATTGCAAACCGCTAGACAGCGGACTATTTGTCATTCAACTATTTCCAGCATAGCTGCAGCCATTCTTGTTTGAAGACATTGTTACACCGCAAAATGTTCTCCATGGAGTGCATCGTAACGATAATGAACTAATAAAAGAGTGCCAGTAAAAGTTTAGCACCTCCAATATTGTAAATATAAGTTCAGTCTATTTTTCTATTTGCTGTATGAGTTAGTTACTTTCACTGAAATCTGACTACCTTTCCGTAAATTCATTGCTGTGTATGTGTATTTTGTCAGAAAATAGATAATTAGGTTCCCTACCAACCGCTCATACATTTGGAAGATTGATACTTTGAAAGAAAAAAAAACTACAAGGATCAGCCCCATAGGGTTGTTCGAGCCATTGATGTGGAACAAGGCAACAAAAATGTCTAATCTACAATCAAATAGATCAATCAATCGTCACACTTTTGAATTCGCAAACGCACGAGAGTCTGCTTAGATTGATCTTTATTAGGAATAAAAACCGAACACGCGAACACAGAATATAGACTCTATTCGTCGTGATTTGTATTTGTTTTATAACCGACGAAATTACACCAATAGCTCAAATGTATGCAATTATATGTTTGTACACGATACGGATATCGATATTTAAGCTTCTCTTCACCAAGCTTGTGTTCAAGTTTTGTATGCAAGCAGTTATTTTTATAGCGTTTCTGTACCATTACAACCATTCCGTGATTTCGGTTGAAGCGATAAACTTTTTATTATTGTCAATCGAGTTCATTTTATATAAATGGGAAATTAATCTTATGCACTCCAAATTTACCCTGGGGTAGTTGTCAATTTCTCAGGCGAAACGACATAACATGGAATTTCATCCGATTTTGCATGACACAAGATCACCAATTAAAGCTTCAAATCGTTTTTATGGCACTTTTTGTCTTGCTGTCTAGCAACAACCTACCTCTAGCATGCTAGGAATAGGACTGAAACGTTAGCTTTAAATTCGCTTCTATTTATAGATTCGCGTGCTTCCAACAGCTTCACGTTTGCATCGATTGACCAATCAGAGCGATGCTCTCTCTTTGATACATCGCTTACTCCTTCAAAACCGTCGACTATGTCAGGGAAATCCGGTATGCTGGAGATTTTTTGCAGACAAAATAGGACACTGCTAGCTATTAATCAACATTTCAATGATATACAATTTAAAAAACATGGCTATGAACATTAAAATCAATACGTAGAAATATTCCCAATCAAATAATGACATAATATTGATAATTGATACAAAGTAGACTGAGCTGTAATTGTTCAAAACCTGACCACATTTTTACGTTTATTTTTCTTGAGTTTCTAATTTGCACCCCTATATAGAAAACAAAAATGTGTTCCACATTAAAACTTTTCTTTGTCCACAATGAATTTTGCCTTTTTATCGAAAACTAAACTAAGCTGAAAATCATAGTCATCAAAGGATCCTACGAAACTCAGTTTGGGAGGAGATTTCACAAAATACTCTAGACTCTTGCTAAACTCTTGCCCGATATTTGCAAAAAGTATTCGAACTGGAGTAGAAATATTTTTAGGAAGAAAAACATTTTTCCTTAAAAGCTCCCATCCTGTAATATGTTTGGTAGGGAACATAATTACATATCTCGGGATAATTGTCACTCAAACAGAAAATGATATTTTTGCCTTTCTAATATAGAAAGGTTACGCAATCACTGTGAAAACCGAATGTTGAACCGAGGCACAAAAGGACTTGTGTCATATACCATTCGACTCAGTTCGTCGAGTACATAAGATGTCTGTGTGTGTATGTGCGGATGTGTGTATGTAACGTTTTTTTGCACTAACTTTTTTCGGAGATGGCTGGACCGATTTTCACAAACTTAGATTCAAACGAAAGGTCTTGTGGTCCCATACAAAATTTCTGAATTTTATTTGGATCCGACTTCCGGATCCGGTATTATGGGGTAAAATGTGCAAAAATTGTGAAAATATGTGCACCAACTTTTCTCGAAGATAGCTGAGCCGATTTTCACAAACTTAGATTCAAATGAAGGCTCTTATGATCCCATACAAAATTCATGTATTTTGTTTGGATCTGACTGCAGGTTTCGGAGTTATGGGGTAAAATGTGCAAAAAATCAAATCATATTTCTCAGAGATGTCGTGAACGATTTTAACAAACTTAGATTCAAATGACTGATCTCACAGTTTTTCACAATTTCATCTGTATCCGACTTCCGGTTCCGGAATTATAAGGTAAAGCAAAGTATTGGCATTACATTCCTTTTTGTGAAATTTGGCCTTTCTGCTTTAACAGACTTCCTTCCAGATCGGGACTCGAACATATGACAACTGGCTTGTAAGACCAGCGCCCTATGCATCGAACCGCCAACCCGGGCCCAAATGTAAGGTGATTAGTGCAAAAGTTCCAATTTAAAATTACTTACTCGCTTTTCTCAAAGCTGGCGTGACCGATTTTAACAAACTTTGATTCAAATGAATGATTTTCATTTGGATCAGACATTCGGTTCCAGAATTCTAAGGTAAAGTATGTAAAAAACTTTTATACCATCGCCTAAAGGGGCGAAATAAAAAGCGAAGAAAAAATTCTAAGCTGACCCCAAAACTGCTCCATTCGGTAGTCATTATCAGTAGACGGCCAAACAAACTGATTTCGGCTATCCTGGTTCCCAGATTACGATTCCGGAGGCACAGGGAATAGTGGTCATATTTTCTCAAATGGATCTTATTCACTTTTCTCAATGATGTTTCGACAAATTTTCTCAAACTTAGATTTTAATGGAAGGTTCTGTGGAATTCCTTAATTTCATCCGGATCCGACATCTGGTTATGGATATATAGAGTAAAGAGTGTTAAAAATTTTATACCATCACTTAAAGAGGCGAAACAGAAAACGTTAAAAATTCTTGGCCAAAAAACTACTCCGAACTACATTTGATTAATTAAAGAATCGAGAAAAAAAACCCAAAGAAACCCACAGTAGTATGATAGTTTGTTTGATATGAGAAAGGCATCATTACTCCACTAGGTGGATTAAAACAGATTATTTTTTTTTTGTAAATCGATTTTAAATTTTGAAAACAAATAATTTTTCAGTGTGAGACTCGATTCAACAAATTTCGCTCCGAAAAGCCTTCGAAGCTTGCAGCACACTTTCAGCTTTAAATGAAACTAGCTGGTCATGAAGACTTTGTCACAAAACGTCAATAAAAACCTGTTTTAATCCACCTAGTGGTGTAATGATGCCTTTCTCATATCAATCATACTATCATAAATAATACTGTGGTATTCTTCAACATAATTTTCTTCGATTCTTAAAAGAATAACCGAAATCGGTTTGTTTGACCGTCTACTGATAAAAACTATCAATTGGAAAAGATTTCAGGTCGATTTAGAAATTTCTTTAAGGTTTTTCCCCATTTTCAGTGATGGTATACAATTTTTAACCCACTTTACCCTATATTTCCGGATTCGGAAGTCGGATGCGCATGAAATTCAGGAATTACGTATGGGACCACAGGACCTTTCATTCGAATCTAAGTTTGTGAAAATCGGTCACGCCATCTATGAGAAAAGTTAGAACACATATTTTCTTTTTTTTGCACATTTTACCCCACAACTCCCGAACCGGAAGTCGGATCCAAATAATATTCAGAAATTTTTTATGGGACCTCAAGACCTTTCATTTGAATCTAAGTTTGTGAAAATCGGTTCAGCCATCTCCGAGAAAAGTTAGTGCAAAAAAATGTTACATACACACATACGCACATACACACACACGTTACATACACACATACGCACATACACACAGACATTTTGCGTACTCGACGAACTGAGTCGAATGGTATATGACACTCGGCCCTCTGGGCCTCGGTTCAAAAGTCGATTTTCACAGTGATTGCATAACCTTTCTATATGAGAAAGGCAAAAAAAAAAATATTTAAAATTTAAAACCGATTTACGAATAACATAATTTTTTCATTTTGATGAAATTTTGTTCCAAGATCGGTAATTAGGGTCGCCAGTAAGATTCAAACCAAAGGTTTTATGGTACCATAGTTTACTTTTGAATCTTTATCCGACTTCCGGTTCCGGAATTAATAGGTAATATATGCAAATCTATGAGAAAATGCGCACTCGATTTTCTCGGAAATTTCTCATCCGATTTTCATAAATCGATATGCAAACAAAAGGTCTTTAAATTCTTTAAAAATCTCCCGAAAACTTGACCCAGATTTGACCTCCGGTTTCGGTATTGCAGCGCGATAAGTGGAACATTTTCAATTTCTTGAGTATTTTTTTACAAGCGATGGCGAAACAAGGTGCAAATTCATTTAGTTGGCAGATCTTGTTAGTTAGTGGATATATGAACCTGCTTTGGAATTACTAGTCACCGGTTTCTGCTTCCGAAAGCAGCGATAATATTGAAGAAATGCTCCAAAAACGGAACTAACTTCGATTTCTCAGCAACGGTTAAACAGATTTCCACAAATCAAAATTCAAATTAAAGCTCTCATTGTCTAAAATACTGTGGAATTTCCTTCCGGTTTCGAAATTAAAACTCTAAACCGTCATAGAAAATGACGATTCAAAACCGGTACGCATCGGTACGTGCTGGCACAGAAGAAGAAAGCTCCACCAACTTTCGATCGAAGCACGCAACGTGCTATGTTCAATTTCGTATAGAGTGCATGGTTGCCACATTTAAATCTATAAATTTAAATTTTCTGGAATCTGATAAGAAATTGAAGCGCAAAGAAATTAGTTATCAAATCGAATCTGAAAATGACAGCTACTTTTTGTTTAGAGATAGGGTTTTTTCCATATTTTCATCTTATTAGAGAAAATTACAAAAAAACATAAATAATTACGCTAAAATAATTCCCAAAAAAGTTAATATAGATAAACCGTCATTAGCAGATGGGACCATTTGTAGTTTTTACCATCCTTGATATTCTCCTTCATTTAATTTGAACCCATTTGTTAGTAGTATCACAAAAACATGATGATTCTAGAAGATTCGAAAGGTTATGCAATCACTTGAAAAATTAGCTATCAACTAAATTTCAACAAAGTCCAACGAGCTGAGCAATGTCCGTATGTATGTATGTATGTTTGTATGTATGTGTGTGAGTATGTGTCAAATAAAGTCACTCATTTTTCACAAACTTAGTTTCAAATAAAAAATCTCATAGTCCCGTAGGTTGCTATTGAATTTCATCATGCTGTCGTAGGGTAAAGTGTGTTTGCACACCGTCATTTAGAGCGACGATGCAAAAAAGGGTAAAATCGTTCTAAATTTAGCTCAAAACTGATTGAATTTGTAGGCTATATACCGACTTTGGCAATACCGATTCCCAGTACCCAGTTCCCAGTTCCGGACATAGCGGTAAAAATATCTAGAACGAAATTCACTCAATTTTCTCAGAGTTGATTTGATAAATTTTCAGAATAATGAATAATTCTGAAATAAAAAGTCCCATAGTCTCATAGTGACTTAATCCCTCATACGATGTAATTCAGAAAGACCTAATTTGTCAAATGACGGAAAATCTCATTTGTAATGACTTAATGTTAGATTAGCTTGAATTTTACTGGTTTCGACTGTAACTTGCGTTCTGCTTGCAAGTGCGACTGTATGAATTTAAATGCACCTTTTACCAGCCAAGCAAATATATGCTTCTGTGGTTCGGTCGATTAACAGACGTACTTGCGATCCAATGATTTTAGGTTCAAGTCGCGGCGTTTGCTCTCAGTATTCTTTTTTTTTATTTCAATGAATTTCATGTATGGAGTTTTGGCCACAATATTAAATGTTCTTCCACGTAAATTTGCGTGAACTGCGACGCTCCATTTATGTGCATCTAGTAAGATGTAAAATCACATGGTTTTTTTAAGTGTGTAGGGTTTCCGGTTCCGGAAATATAGCGTAAGGTATATTTAAAATTTCAAGTCGTCGTTTAGTGCGACAATGCAAAATAAAGAATAATTCTTATTATTTCGACGAGACTGTTTACAAATTGAAAAAGTTATGTTAGTTTATACCCAAGAAAGTTTCTAATTTTATTCAAGTAATTTCTTCATAGTATCTTCTAGTTATATTTTTGAAAATATAAGTAATATGAGAAAGGCACTATTACACCACTATGTGGATTCCGATTCCGATTTCAGATTCCGGTTACTGTGCGACGATGCAAAAATCCTAAAACATTCTCTTGGTTTGACTAGTACCTGTTTCAATGAGTATATCTTGTAAGTTGATTTCCCAAAATAAATATTTGTATGTATTCTAAAGTAACAGAAAAGAATGTTGCAGAATCGCACAGTTATATATGTATGAGATTACGAGTAGTAAGTAGTAGTAGTAGAGAAAGACCATTACATCATTACACCACCCAGCAGATTGAAATAGACTTTATTTTAATCAACTTTTTCTTCTTACACACAACAAGCTGCAGGTATTTTTAAAGCATTTATGAATGAACACTAAGGTGTCCGTCTTGACAACATCATCATCCTTGTGAATTGTGTAATATTGAGATACCGGCCATGCATCATAGTCCGACTTCGTTTGCGTTTCGTCACCCATTGCTATCAAGTACTTATTCTTGGCGTAAACTGTGTTGTACAGCTTCTAGGGTTTGCGATTTAAATTGACTGCCTGGTTAGCATTTTTTTTATTGCGAATTTCAGAATCGCAATAAGTACCACTTTTACACCGACGTTTTCTAGTTTCGACAACTTTTTGCCTTTCTCATATAGAAAGGTTATGCAATCACTGTGAAAACCGACTCATGTACCATTCGACTCAGTTCGTCGAGTACGCAAAATGTATGTGTGTGTGTGTATGTGCGTATGTGTGTATGTAACGTTTTTTTTGCACTAACTTTTCTCGGAGATGGATGAACCGATTTTCACAAACTTAGATTCAAATGAAAGGTCTTGTGGTCTCATAAATAAATCCTGAATATTATTCGGATCTGACTTCCGGTTCGGGAGTTATAGGGTAAAATGTGCAAAAAAATGAAAATATGTGTTCTAACTTTTCTTATAGATGGCAAGACCGATTTTCTCAAACTTAGGTTAAAATGAAAGGTCTTATGGACCCATACACAATTCCTGAATTTCATGCAGATCCGACTTCCGGATCCGGAAATATAGGGTAAAGTGTGTTAAAAATTGTACCATCACTGAAAATGGGGAAAAATTTAAAAAAGATTTCTAAATCGACCTCAAATATTTTCCAATTGATAGTTTTTATCAGTAGACGGTCAAACAAACCGATTTCGGTTATTTTTTTAAGATTCGAAGAAAATTCTTTTGAAGAATACCACAGTATTATATATGATAGTATGATTGATATGAGAAAGGCATCATTACACCACTAGGTGGATTAAAACAGGTTTTTAGTAATACTCCTACACGACCTGTGCACGATAGAAAAGCGATTTAAAATGAATATATTTCTCATTTCTCGAAATACGCGTGAAACTTTTCTTTGAGTTATTTTCGAATCAAAGTTCGAATGTAAACTATGAAATTGAGTTTATACCGATTATTCGAAAGAAAACGAATGTTCAAAGGCCCACGTTAGCCCTTACTTTCTGGAACAGTATAAAAAATCTGTGTTCCATCAATTTTTTGTCCCATCTCGAAATGTAGTATAATTCACGCACGTATCGTTTAAAAAACAAACAGAAACCGGAGATGAATGCAGAACTTGGAAACACGAAATAAACTTTTTTTACATTCAAACTGATAAACAATTAACAGATCGTTCCCTCTATTCATCAGTTTCTTTCCTTTACTTCGTAAAGTTGTCGGTAGTGCCAATGAGTTATATTGCAAAGAGAAGAAAAAAATATTTGATTAGGTGAGCTTTTCTTTTCCATGACTAATTTTTTTGCCCTTCCACGTTTTGGCACGTAATTATCCGAAATCATTTCATTTCTGCTGGCTTCTGGCGACTTAGAGTTAAGGTTTATTAAATTATATAAGCTAAAGTTTTCATAACTTTCCAGTAGAAATCAACTTTGGTAGAAATATTACTTCAACGTCACGAAACAGTATATTGCCGCATTTTCTCATCAAATCCAGACTCACATATTCGCAAGGTGACAATTGCTAATAATTAGGGACTGAAAAGTACTTCACGCGTTGAAAAATTCTTCCCCCAAAACTAAGATGGAAATGAATAATGGTTCAGCCAACATCAGAATGAGTAGTGGCGGACGGAAAGCAAGTAGCACCAGCTTAACTCCCGACTTGAACCTTTTTGTGCTCATTATTCAGAATGAAACAAAAGTGTGACGAGAATTATGGAGCCAAGCGTATCCACCGTGGGCAACAAAAAAGAACCCTAGATTATATCTTAATCCGACAAACAGATATTTTTTGCAATTTCTGTCCTCTTCGAACAAGCACCCCGTCTAAAATGAAACCTTTAGTTTCGGTACGTAACCGTAATGAGATAATTAATTGACTTTGCTTTCGTTTTAGCTTAACCTACCGATATTGCTTTTTGCCTTTCTCATAAAGAAATACTATGCAATCACTGTCAAACCCAACCTTTAAACCGTGTTTCGGAGGACCAAGTGTCATATACCATTGGAATTGGTTCGTTGAGATAGCAAAATGCCTGTGTGTGTATGTTACATTTCGAGGATCTCATTTTTCTCGAAAATGGTTCAACTGATTTTCACAAAGGGTGTAACCGGGTTTTCATATGAAAGTAAGTGTGTTGAACACATCGCACGGCTAGCTCACCTCTTATTTTGTCTCAGGGTCGGCCACGTACTCGCGAGGACTCAGAACACCATACTCACCCGGGGTTTTGTCTTTAAGAGATCACGCGCTGAACAATAGTAGACCATCCAAATCAAAGGAATTGACTCTCTTATTTTTTAAGAAAAAGAAAACTAAACAAATTTTACAATTTTATTGAATGGCCAAATTTGCACTGTTGCGGCACCGATCGTTGAACGTTGGGGCCCTTGGTGGCCTTCGTGATGGGTTGATCGAGAGAAGGAGAGATAAAGTGACATTCGTGGTTCGGCTATATAGGATCACCGTGGGTCCACGGTTTCTGGCGGGGTTAGCAGCAACGCTTAGCCTGGTCAAAAGCCCGTCGTCTCGGTGTCAGATGTCCAGGATTAACAACTGGTAACTAGCAACGTCCTTCACGTGGTACTTCTATGGCCGATGGCGACTTTTAACAGGACCAGTCTCGTGGGTCCAGAAACGTAGGGTGGAACGTAAAACGTAGCTTCGTCTATATCGTCAAACGGAACGTCGACAACGGAGTAGGAATCTTCGACGTCTCGATGCTTCACCACCGTGCACTCCGATTATTTCTCGCGATCACACGGAATGGTTTTTGGATGGTACCTTTTATAGCCTGTTAACAGGTTAGGATCTCAGTAATTTTTCCTGAAGACAAACTTGTCACTGGCTCTGACGCTCACCAACTGATCACGATCGCTCTAGCTTATACTTCATATCACCTATCTCTCTTCTAGTTCCCTCTCCCTCTCTCTATCCTTAATTCCGGAAACAGTGGTTCTGCTGATAATTTATCCTCTCCATCCTATCGTCGAATCGGTTAGTAGGCTTTATCGGTTGAAAACATTTAGGGTAACCACCAATAACAGTTGCATATTTATTATCTACCTAGATTGTCACCATTCAGGAAGAAACGACTGCGTCGTTGGGATAGGCTACAGTTCCAGATGGGAACTGGTAATATGCCCCAACGCCTGGTATGGACGTTCCGGGGTGGGTACTAAAGAACTCTTTCACCTCCAACGTATTAATATAGCAGGATATTCGAAGCTCCCTGAATGCTGACAAACTAGGCAGATTTCAATAGAACTCATCGTAGTTTGGTTATCGTTTTTTTATGTCAGTTCGGGTTAGTATTAAACTTATTCTATGGTAAACAAAAAATACAAATATAATAGAAGAAAACTTTATAAGCTAACGACAATGAAAGAAAGTCAAAAGAGAAGATGACAAAAATTTACATTATCTTATAATCTAATTTTATTGTTACGAAAATTGTTCGGTAACTCCTCCAAACAAAAATAAAATATATACAAGCATTTTTTTAAATTATTTTTATTAATGACACTTTACCATCAAATATAAGCTGTTTTAAAGGGTTTACATTGAAGATGATTTTTCCAAAATTTTAACTCTTTATCTGCCTTATTGGCGGAGTTAGGGTGGTTCTTCTGATTTTCATTTTATTTAAATTTTTCAAAAACCTCTATAGCAAAAAAATTGAAAAAAATCAGGAATATTTTAGGCATTATGGGAAACCTTTCTGATTTTCTGCGTCTCCATCAAATTGTCATCATCCGATGGAGATGCATGGTATTTAGTTCTAAAATCATATACACATGTCCTTAAAACTAAATACCATGCGTTTCCATCTACAACTTGAGTTCAGGGCTTAAGAAAGAATTTTCATAAGGAAGAACCAGTGAGAGAAACATGAATCAGAACTAATGAATTGACAAATATGTATGCTGTACAATCTAGAATGGTACCAAAATTGTAGGTGAGAATAAAAAAAAATCGAAAATTTTGAATATTTTTTTTTCACATGAAATACATTTTGAAAAATTCTGAAAAAATCAGAAAGGTAATTCCTAAAATATTCCTGATTTTTTTTCAATTTTTTTTGCTAAAGAGGTTTTTGAAAAATTTAAATAAAATGATAATCAGGAGAACCACCCTAACTCCACCAATATGGCAGCGAATATCAATTTTTTTTCTGTTTGGGGGCAGTATTTATATACAAACCCGGCTACACCCCTTAAGTTCAAATGATAATTTTTAATATCTCAAGTAAAATTCCGGATGACGGTTCAATTCATGTCTTACAAGCCAGTTGTCGTATGTTCGAGCCTTGACCTGGAAGGATTCTTAGTGTCAGTAAGATCGTAGCACCAGCCTTGCCATGATTTTGTGCGCTATGAATCGGCTGCGAAGTATGTTGAATCAGAAGGTCAAAGTAATTAGTGTAAAAATTTCCATATAATACTTGTCCATATACATAGAAGCAAATTCCTTAACACTGATTAGCTAATTCTTCTAGTCTTTAAATCATGTTACTAGATGACCAGATAGCTTTTTCACAAATGGGCGGTCCCAACAATCACAAAAATAGCAACATACAAAGAATTTTGATTTCGATTATTTCATTTCGTATTTGCATATTTCAGTGAAAGAAACTATCGAAATGCTGTACGGGTTTCGTTCCTGGCATTCAGAATGGTCAAAATGTGGAATCCGCTACGATATCATACACCGTACGGGGCATTCTTCTCGAACGCGAAATGCAGTCAAATGCTAACTTTATTCGCACTCGTTTAGTGCGAATTTTGCACTACGAAAAGTGCACAAAGCTAATTAAAATTTTCCAGATTTGCACTACACAGATGATTTTTATTTCCGATTTGCAAAAAAGCAATCTTTATAATTCTTTAGATAACATTTGGAGCCATTAGAAGGGCAGATTTTGCATAATGTTCTCCATCCTTGTCCACTTTTCGTTGTATTTTGCTCCAATGAAAACGACCACCAGCACGATGACGCAATCAATCTTCTTTGAATACTCGTTGATATAAAACATTTCAGGAAACTTAAATTTCGAATTATTTGTGATAGTTACATTCATTCACATCATTCAATTGAAAATGTCATCATAAATTGAAATGATTTCCGATGGCACGTAGCAAAAATTAAAGATTGTCCCAGAAAGTATAGACGCAACCAAAAACCGATGCCATTTCGCAATGGTTCAGAATCTGTCAATTTTTATGGCTGCGTCCTGTTGTTTACACTCTTCTCTAACCACTTGTGCAGTTGTTTATTTGTTTTCAGTAGTTTGCTTCGAAATGCGTGGACGTTCAGAAGAACAACGTCAAAAAATTGTGTACAAATGGTGCACAGAACGCGGACTGTCACTAAGAAAGATAACAAAAATGGAAGGAGTTGGATAAACGTATACTGAACGCGTTCGAGCAAAAGAAGGAGGTTTCAGTTCGGGATGCAGCCAAAAAAGTGGGCACTTTGAAGTCAAATGTTCTTCGTGCTAAAGAACGTTTGAATCTTGGAACCTATAAGAAGCAGAAATAACTAAAACGTAGTCGGAAACAAGAAGCATCGATCAGGCCGAGGGTTCGAAAGCTGTACAATACGATTCTTACTGGAAATTTGAACTGCATAATCATGGACGGCGAAACCTACGTGAAACTCGATTACAAATCTTTGCCGAGACCACAGTATTATACGGTGCGAGAAGGGCAAGTGTTAAACTAGTCCGAGACATCGATTGAAGTCGAAAAATTTGGTAAGAAAGCTATTGTCTGGCAAGCAATTTGTAGCTGCGGTAAGATTTCGAAATCCTTCATCACCACTGCTTCAATGAACAGCAAAATATACATCAAGGAATGTTTACAAAAACGACTTCTACCCATGATTCGAAGCCACAAGGATCCTGTTGTCTTCTGGCCAGATCTTGCTCCTTGCCACTACTCGAAATCAACGGTAGAATGGTATACTACCAAAAATGTCACTTTCGTCCCAAAAGACATGAATCCACCAAATTGCCCACAACCTCGACCAATTGAGGAATTTTGGGCATTAACGAAGGCACATATTAGGAAACATGTCTCGGCAGCCGAAACCATTCAACAATTCGAAAAAGATTGGAATAAAGTGTCAAAACTTGTCGCCAAGAAGTCTGTACGGAATTCAATGAGGAACGTTCACAAGAAGGTGCGCCAGCTAATCTACAATGGCTAAGTAGCAAATGTTGAGAATAATATTTTGTTGTTGTAGTCAAATATTATCAGTAAATCGAATAAAATTTGAATAGCTAAGCTGTGAATTATTTACAGCGAAATCAAAGTGCGTCCATACTTTCTGGGACAGTCTTTATGTTGATACGTTAGATACAACAAGAGAAATTCATGACCCGCAATCATTCGGACTCAGGTTT
Organism: Malaya genurostris; assembly: GCF_030247185.1. Taxonomy (NCBI): domain Eukaryota; kingdom Metazoa; phylum Arthropoda; class Insecta; order Diptera; family Culicidae; genus Malaya; species Malaya genurostris. The sequence goes on along the minus strand of NC_080571.1, from coordinate 243,015,953 downwards.
TCTCAAAGTGATTTTCAAGCCGATTAACGAAATAGGACCGAATTTCACGCGTACATAACTATCGTGGATGAGAAGGATTCCGTGTGATTTTATTCCGCCAAAGATAATCAGCTAAAATGCAACAACATTGAAAACGATTCCGACAGGTACATGACACAATTGGGGCAACCTCATGCATCAAGCACCAGCCGACAAGTGATGTTAATTTGAATTTGTTGCTTCGTCATTCAAGCGTTTGCCAATACGTGCCAATACTCCAACACATCCAGACGATTAAATCCGCAATGATTCTTTGCCACTTAGCCCCGGCCCGTGCTGCTGCCAAAACCATAGAATCGTAACATCGCCTATTGAAACGTCCGTCGGTCCGTCCGACTCGACTGCCCCAAGTAATATACCGAAACTGTTGCTGACAGCCCACAAGCCAGTGCCAGTTGGTTGCTAGTAGCGCCTTCCCAATTGTGGTAGGACTAAGGTTTCGTGATTGGATTCCATAATTAGCAAATGTGGTTAAACTTGACGAGAAGTGGTAATTCCAAAGAAAGTGATAGTCATCTCTTCAATGGGCCATAAGTCAGAGTACATTCTTGGAATAAAAACGCTATATCTGCAAGGAATTTTCAAGTATTTTTTTGTTCACGCGAGGATGAAATAGACCACCCATAAAAATGGTACTTTGCGATTGATTGTTTCAAACACAATAATGTGCGTAAGAAACAAATCATTTTTACTATGCTGCTGGAGAAGATAAAAAGAAAAATGATTAACTTTCTAACATCATGAAAATTTGGCAACTGATTGTCGAGGGAGGAGCCGCTCATTCCCATATATAATTAAAAAATATTCTTACTTACACTCTAAAAAAATTTGAAAATTACACATTACGCAAAACAAAGCAAAGCCGTGGTATTGGGAGTGAAGACTTGATAACACAACGATTCACATTTAAATGTGAGCTTTCTATCTGCTTCTGTATGACGATTATCCAATAAAGCTTATATGGACGGAATTGGGGCCCGCAGGGTAGATTGAGCAAATCCACCAATGGGCCTCGATGCAGCAATTCTTTGCTGTAATGATAGCTTGCCAAATCAGGCCATAAATCCACAGGTCCTTTGAAAGCTCTAATATGCAGAAGAAGTGATTTTGCAGGTACTTTTGCTGGTATATTTTGTACATAGTCTTGTTTGTTACGAAAACTTAAGTTGTGTCCTCTGCTGCAAATACCTTACCAGATCATAAGTTCTCTGACAAATTGATCGACTAAAACGAATTTGAACTTACTAGCAGAATATTTGTTCGGGAAGCTGTACTCAACTTTTTTTATTTTTTTTTTATATCATTTATTTTACCCCAGCTTTAACCATTTTGGTCGTTCACCGGTTCGATACTCTACTCATCTTCTCCTACGTTTGGTCGTTCATGAGGATGCATCTTTCCTGTATCGAAAGTACCTCGTTTTACAACTTCCGAGCACGACTTTTAACCACTATTCTATCTCGGTGTTCTGATTGATTGTTTACCGCCAAAATCCTTCCCGCAGTCGAATCCTTCTAACGATGTGGAAGTTGGCATTGAATTTCTTAGTGATATCATAATCCAACAGCCCTGACTTTGATCAAATCGTTATCAATACCTTCAAATACAACTTCGGATTTTTAATTCCACTGCGACGTTTACTGTGATCCTGCCGATCGTTAGTATGCATCTCACGACAATGTTTGAAAACGTTGCACACGGTCGATTTATCGAATTTCAACGACTTCGCGAATTATTAACCTTACCCGTCGAACTTTCGAAGAAAGGTCCAGAACTAAATTTTGGAAACAAAGATGATTTGGATTTCTTCCTTCTCTTCTCCTTCCTTCTGGTTTGTGTCACATCATTCTTTCTTTCTCGGGAAATACTTTTTTTCTCGGGAAAAATTTATCTTTCTCGGGTAAATAATATTTACTGCACTAAGACAATGCGACGCGATCACTCGATAAGAGTCCAAATTTGAAATGAATCGTAGCTAAATTTTCAGCACAGCATTTTAAACAAACTGCTTTTTAAAATAAATGTTGTATTCAGATATTGCATGATTCAAGCTTTTATTATTATGTTTTTTCTCACACAGAAAGGCTACACAAGCACTGTTAAAATCATCTTTTGAACCGAAGTCCGCAAGACTGATTGTCATATACCATTGAAAAAAAAGTTCTTGATTTTTTGGTAGAAGGTAGAAGAGCCGGCTTCCTATTCCGAAGTATAAAGTGTAGTCGACTAATAAATTTTCCCGATAAGTCTAAACGCGATATGGCAGGCCCGTACCCAGGATTTCGTTTCGGGAGGGGCCCAAAGATAAAAACAAATAATGTTTCTGAAGATTGCTTATGTAGCTAATTCTCGGTGTGCCTTTTACGGGTGTTTTTAACAGACACTCTAAACTTTTCCACTGGAACTGTTATTGTATTACATTATTGTCTGAGACCTTCTAAATAATTATATATTTGTTTTTGATTTCGGGGGGGGGGGGGGGGGCCCGGGCCCCTTGGGCCCCCCCTCTGGGTACGTGACTGCGATATGGGCAATATCGAAAACAATGCCCATTATTTTTTTCTCTTCTGTATAACTGTTATTTTGATGATCAATCGACATCAATTGACCTTATTGGTTCTACTGAATTTTAGGCGGATCCAATTTCCAGTAGGTCTGGTTAGTTATAGAGATGGGCTAAATCGTTCATTTAAAAAAATCGCTCTGAACTTAACAGTTCTACCGAACGAACTAGTTCCGTTTAAACGTTCTTTCATTCTTCTGAAATTTGAATATTTTTTCAATTCAATTTAGTATACGGGGCATTCCACACAAAAGCAGCCACCAACATTTTCATTCTATTTAACTATTTATTTTCGATTAAGAACTCAAAAATATACGTATATTTTTATTTCAATATTATGTATAGAATTTTCAAGAAATGATTTTTTTAATTTCTGCGTTAAAAAAAAACCTTCTTTTAAACTGAAAAATCTATTGAAGATACAAAAAATCATCCAGGACATGAAAATAACTTTCAAATAAGCGATTCCGAAATCAACCTTATAGGTTGTTTTGTGAAAAATGTTAAATGTTAATAAACAATTGAATAGAATTCAAACTTGGACCTGACTTTTTTCTTTTTTTAGTTAAAAAAGTAGCCTTAGGATTTCGATTAAATTTTGGCACCGTTTGAGAGTGGAAAGATTAATGAACGCCGAAATTGACTTAATTACATGCGATTTTGTGAAAATATTTGATTTTTTAGAATTCAAAATTCGAGTAAAAATCTGATAGCTTATTACTAGTGTCAATATGAAAGATTTAAAATTCAAAAAGACGTTATTTATCGCGATATATGTGGTTTCTCAACAATTGTAGCGATTCATTGGTCATTTTACAATACTTGCTCCGACTTTTCATTTTTCAAAATTGACAAATGCTCAAATCCAAGTCACTCCAAAAAATCCATTGATACTAAAATCATTCAAAATCGATTTAGTACCAACGAGGACCAAGGCTGGCTTTTATCGTATCAAAGAACGCTCACTAGCAGCTCTTCATACGATTAAATCAGTGCCATCAAAGAGAGACGGATATCATCGCAGCAACTAAAAACCGGCATGGTTCATTTAACATAACATAGACACCAATGCGAGGGCGAATTTCTCTCGATGACCTGTCTGAAAATCAAAGGTTAGTTTGCTGCTGTGGGGATTCTCTCTGAAGCAACAAACGGTCGCTTATTCTCATTTAGCGATCCGATTCTGTATGGGCAGTGGATAATTGCAATAGAATCATTTTACTATTACCGCTTATTCTAACTATGTGCATATAACCTTTGTATACGTTGTGTTTATGAAAATCTATTCACACAAGGGTTTAAAAATTGCATCCTAGTATGAGAATCATAAAGTCGAATCATCGATTCGATTTTCTGCGATAAAATGTTGAAAATGTTGTATACAATCTAGATGAATATCGAGCAGCTTCTGTCAAATTTTCGGAAATCACCAACACTGACGAGGACACATCCATTTGATAATACCGCTCCTACTGTTTTTGAGACATGGTAGTCGGAATGTTAAGGAACGGAAAACTGCTCAAGTCCGAGCGGTACGCTCCTCAGCCCTGGAAAAAACGCACATTTCATGTCTTTGACGAATTTTTGTATCTTTATTGGATTTGCAGTAAAGGGCGTTGAAAAAACGTGCTTAGTCCACCTAGCAGTGAGATGATACCTTTTTTTTATCAATCCGCATGTGTTTTTTGCATGAATATTCTTCGGTTCTAATGTGCATAGTTTTAAGTGGCAATTTGAGATTTTAATCACTCATTACTCTATAATGTCGAAACTGCAAATCGGATCGAATTTGAATCTAAAGGTGTAACAATCGATTAAACATTCCATGATATGTCGAAGTAATTTCCAGTTTAGAGTTTAGGGTAATTTAAGGTACTTCCAGAGCCGGTGTTCAGGATCCAGCATAAGCCAAACCGATTCGTATGGCCATATGACGAATAAATTGCAATAGTTTTGAGTCCAACTTTAAAGCTTTTCGGGATTGTCATCTTCTATATCGCCTTGAATTTTAAAAATTCATCATTCTACAATTCCAGAATCGGAAGTCAGAATTTGATAAAATAGGATTGAGCTTTGAGAAACGATTCGATACTGGAACCGGAATTCGAAATTCGGTGTAGCCGAAGTCAGACAAATTCACCTGAGTAACTGTATATTTTTTTCAAAATGTTTGAAAATCAATGTAGACATCTTTAAGAAATCGTAGTGCGAATTAAATTTTTGGGTACCTTCTGAATCGAAAACTGAATTCCACTGAAACTAGAATAAGTTTATTTGATTATCGACTAACCAAATCTTCTAACCCGATAAACCTGATACATTTTCATACTAATCACCCTGTATCCCCAAAACCGGAAGTTGGATCTGACTGAAAAACAAGATGTTTTATAGAAACCTTTTAATTTGAATCTTAGATGATTCCTAGATTTCATTTGAATCTTAGATCGGTTCAGCCATCTACGAGAAAAATGAGATACACAGTTTTAATTTCGTTTCACATATCATCCCGTATTTCCGGAATTAGAGGTAGGAACCAAAAATAATTCAGGAAAAAACGGAACCTTGTTTGGGAGTATACGACATTTCATATGAATCTGAGTGTGTAGAAAACGGTTGAGTCATCTCCGAAAAAAATTAAGTGAAATTATTTGTCACACACGCATTTGCTGATTTCGACGAACTGATTCGAATGGTATACGGCTGTTATGTTCTTCCAGGATTTATTGCTGTAAGTAGTTTAAATCAATATAATTATGGAATTGCTTTCAACTCGAAAATTCTGCCATCATCTGGTTTACATATGGCATATTCGAACGATTATGTTGCCAAAAACGAGCCGTGCTAGAATCGGTCCGAGGCTAAATATCATGCTGTACACAGTCTTTTGGGTACTTAGGAGCAAATGTATGTAACTTTTGTTCACCCTAGCATTTCATTGCCAGACAGCGCTCAAAACTTCTACTGCTGGAATAGGGGAAAAAGTCGCTTACACAAAAATTTCGATATCTCCGTTAAAAATGGACGGATTTTAACAATCTATAGCTTGTTGGATAGGTATTACCGTGCGGAATCTATGTCTGAAAATATATTCTGTTTTCAAAGTCAATTGTGACAGATACTGTCAAGATACTGAAAATTTTGACATAAAACTTCGTATAACTCAAAAAATAAACATCCGATCTTAAAACCATTCAATAGCGTTCAGTATGACGGGTAGACCTTTCATTTGCGACTAGTTTGATCAAAATCGGTCCAGCCATCTCTGAGATCTCGACCTCTTAGTTGACAACACACATACAGACACACACACACACGCGCGCGCGGACATTTGCTCAGTTCGTCGAGCTGAATCGATTGGTATATGACATTCGACCCGAATTCTGTACTATTTTTTGTATTTATAAAAAAAAAGGTATAAATGCCCTTTTTGTGAACGCGGAACTTCAAAAAACAATTTTTTCGAAAATTCCACTCATCATTTTAAAATAGAAAATACGCATTGAATATTTTTGTGTTAATAATTGAAAAAAATATTTATGGGAAAAAAATTGGTAATTGATTTTGTGTGGCATGCCTCATACATTTTCATGCAATTTCATGCATGCATTTTGTAATAACAAACAATCATAGCGCGAATTATCTAACAGCTTTCGATTCCATATCGTGTCTCCTATTTTTACCAACGAACGTGAGTAGCCTATAAAAAAAGCTAATAAACCGACTTCGAAGAACCAACCAACAGGTTGCAGCGCCATTTGTTAACGCCATCAATTAGGGAGTCACGAAACAAAATAGTGCTATTAGTGTCAAGTGTCGCTTCTACCAACATTATCCTTATGATTGATTACACTGAAATTCATCAATAGATGAAGCAGTGAGTAATATTGACAAAGTGTTCATTTCTTCGTCTAGCTCGATATCGACACAACCATTATTGCATTAGAAAATTTTCACTTCTGATCGAATTAAAACGGGTAGTATTAATGATGAACTTTGCTGTATGGCATCATTTCCCGGTAATCAATTCTAGCATCTTCCAACAGACATAGTCTACAGACGTTTTCATTATTCTTCCAACCCCCGAAACTCTCGTCTATGCTGAAACGATATCAACGATGGGAAACCATATATTGCATATATGAGATATGTTCCGCTCCCACCCGAGTCAGCTCAGTGCGTAGAACGTTTTTCATCTGGGCTGGTCTTAACATCCCCGACACCGACCGAACCGGCGAGACATGGCTTCATTCGCTATTAATGGGTTTCTCCTTCCACCAAGTCTAACTGACGGAATATGTCACCAGGCAGCCTATCGAAAAGTTGCGCCCGCATACCCGAAACAGCACGGTGGGATCGGGTGATAACCTTATCTCTGACCTGGAGTTCACAAATTTTCATCAAGAGGTCCCAGCTATTAAATTCAAAATCACGAAAAATTAACAAGTCGAATTGTGATGATCAAAATGTTTCTGTGCTCTTAACACGAAACCGGGGCCATGTAACCAAAATCTTTACACGACAGAACTAAATTGTAACTCAATGAAAACAGATATTTATAGCACAAATGTCACCTCACCCAACAGCGGCTCAATTACGAGTGTTATTAATGTTGGGTGTCGCAATTTTTGTCTTTGAAATAAAATTATTTCATTCTAATTTCAACTCTTGACCCTACCAGGCAAATGCCAGGCTTTGGTTAAAAAGAATCCAGATTTTTTTTCCTCCTTCGACCACCGAACCTTTTCCACTGTGCTTGTTTTGCAATAATGTCATTTTTTTATGTGAGTGCCGTAGCAAGCCAGAACTTCATTCGCAGCGCGCCTTGAGCGGATTCCTTTCATACGACAATCGCTGCACAAAGTTGGTAAATATCAGCAGCGCACGGTCGAAGGATTCCTCGCTACTGGAAGGATTTTTCGCCGATTTTTGTGCTACTCAGCTGGACAGAAGGCACACTGGGTTCGTATCAGCGATTGCTCATTCGCAAGTAAATTGATAATCGTGACCATTTATCTATCGCACGATTCTGTTGTTCTGATATATCTGAATTGTTGCCAGGATTGCTCTACTATGTTCACTCGACCACGAAAACGTAGATGGTGAGAACCGGCTCAGCATAATCGTTATTTTTTTGTGAGCTACTCCCCGGTCGCCGGCGTTTCTTATGTTTGTGACAATATTTCATGCACGTCATGAAAAGCGATCTAAGCTTGCTTTGAAAGAAAGAACGCGGTGGGTCCAAGCTTTGATTAATTGTCGGAACAAGAAACGTTTTGTGGATCGTTATCGCAGAATAACAAATTAGTTGAGGTTTTGCAAGGTGTTGGGAAAGCTTGTGTGTGCACTGGCTGTGACACGCGGAATTGTGAGTCAGACACTAAGGTGATTGCTGTTCAATGTAACGTTGCAGGAAACTGGCGAAGTTATTATCGTTTCGATCAACGATGAGTCATCGAATAATTTCATTTGTGGTCAAATAGTAAATTAGATCTGTGTTGATTCCGGCCGTCCTGCAGACGATTGACACACTCAAATAGATTTCGTGTAAATCGAAGAATCATCATGTGCAAACCGTGTTTGAAATACATTTCCGAATTATAAGTGACTGTTTGCAATTGCATGTTTACGCTTGATAGCTTGGAAAATTACCGCAAAAACAATTTTGCTACGTTCTCGCATCGCAACCTAAAAACCATATTAAGTTCCTAACAAAAACGAAATCCATATTCATATGCTAGTTAACTTTAATGGAGCAGTATTTGTGGTTTTCAACATTGCCTGCAGACTCTTGTCATGTGTCATCACGTTGGACTGTCGAATGATACCGGCTATTCCAAACTAGGAATTATCTCCACAACGTTTTTGCAGAAAAAGAACGGAAATGGAAAGGAAATTGTACTTAACCACAACATTCTTCCTAGGGACCTGGGACGCTTTGGCTCAATTTTCATCTTAATCTGAACACATACCATGAAGTCATGAAAGCGTAGAAAGGGTGTTACGATGTGAAATTGCCCAAAAAAGAATGTGTGTAAACCGGTAAGACATTTTATTCATAAATCAAGTCATACTTCCTTTTCAAGTTCAATTGAAATAGAACACAGAAAAAATATTCACTCGCTCTTTTTTGCCAGAATCAAAACATAGAAAAATTTCGTTTAAATTTCCAGTTATTCCCTTCGCATTATTCTAATAAACATATGGTCAAAATTTCATGGCGATTGCTCAATTATTGCGCTTTACAGAACTTCCACCAGTAAGAATAGCTACAGGTTTTTTTTTCGAATCAAACAATAATTTTAATGGGAAAATAAAAAAAATATTCTAAGTATAGACCATTGCTTTCTACACATCTTGACCACCTTTCTGACAATTTATGGATACCACGCCAATAGAAATGTTCATCTTTCGAAGCAAACGGCTTCTTCGTAGCGCAAAGAACAGACATCCAAGCTAGTACTAACTTTTTCAACCGTTAAATTTCTTACACACATTGAAATCTCTACTTGGAAGTCTGTTCTCTGTGTTCGTAGATTTCTACGAACTGTGCTGTTAAGCCAACGCGTGGCCCATCGATGAAACCAAATGATATTCGGAAGGGGCCAAGTCTGGTGAATACGGCGAGTATTGTAGCAGCTCCAAGCCAAGTGCTTTGATTGTAACCTGAGCCCGGATTACTTAGTGTGTGTGTGTGTGTGTGTGTGTGTGTGTGTGTGTGTGTGGTTCATTGACGAGTAACAAAATTGCTTCACCTTCTAGTTCATTATGATCGTTTTTCGATTCAAATTTATTTGTTGTCAGTAGCGATTAGTATTAACAGTTTTACCAGATTTTAGAAGCTCATGATACATCACACCTTTCTGATCCCAAACATAGAGCATTGCCTTCTTCCGAAACTATCTAGTTTTGCAGTTGATATTGACGGTTGTCACGGATTAACCCGTGGTGTTTCCCGTTAAGTAATTTTGAAAATAAATCCATTTTTCATTTTCAGTAACAATTCGATGGAAAAATGATTTATTTTTTTATGTTTTTGAAGCAAAATTTTCCGGTTTTCCATATGTCTTTCATTCAATCCATGAGGTACCCATTTATAACACACTAGCTTTTGAACAGTCAAAAATTGGTTATTGTTAACGTTCAACATTACTGCCCTTCGCTTTAATCTAACAAAGTATAAACAAAAAAATAATGCTTTATGCAAATTATCACTCTCTGGTACAAAATTCGCCATCATTAATTGTACTTAACCACAACTTAATTTCAAAGTTGCTTAAAAGATCAACCTCAAGATATAAAACAGGACAAATGGAACAAGGTTCAATATATTTTGATAGAGATATGTTGAATTAATAACCGTGAACCAGTAAACTTAGTAATAGTGTAACTTTATTGATCCTTCGTTAAAAAGCGTGTTGAAAGTGTTGATAAATACAATGGTAAAAATACAAGGACGAAAACATGTGAAACAGTCCGTTTCCAATGATTTCTCTTTCGCATACTAAAAACGTGATTAATCCACCTAGCAGTGAGATGATACCTTTTTTATCAATCCGCATGTGTTTTTTGGATGGATATTCTTAGGTATTTTAGTTCTCATGATATTATTTTAAATATCGTCGTTTTAAATGTCAAATTGAGATTTTAATCACTCATTACCCTGTAATGTCGAAACTGCAAATCGTATCGAATTTCAATCTTAACGTGTGACAATCGATTGAACATTCCATGAGATGTCGAAGTAAGTTCCACTTTAGAGTTGTTCGTCATTATTTATGGTACTTCCAGAGCCGGTATTCAGGAACTAGCATAACCCATAACAATTTACATCTTCTATATCGGTATGAATTTAAAAAACTCATCATCTGTAATTCCAGAATCGGATAAAATTCATCAATTTTGTATGGGGCCTTAAGTCCTTTAATTTGAATTTTTGTTTTTGAAGTTCGATTTGGGCTTTTTTTAAGAAAATGATTGAACTTTGAGAAACGATTCGATACCTGAACCGGAATTCTAAAATCAATGTAGCCGAAATCAGTTAAATTCATCTGAGGAGTCTTTGAGAAATTGTAGTGTGAATAAAAATTTGGAGGTACATTCCGAATCCAAAAACGAAAACCGCTTAAACTGAAATAAATTTATTTGGTAATCGACTATCCAAATCTGCAAACCCGATAAACCTGATTAATTTATGTGAAATTTATGACTTTTTTATACTAATCACCCTGTATTTCCTAAACCAGAATTCGGATCTGACTAGAAAGTAAGATGTTTTATAGAATTTTAAGACTTCTCATTTGAATCATAGATGATTCTTAGATTTCATTATTTTAATTTCGTTTCACATATCATCCTGTGGTTCCGCAATCAGAAGTCGGATTAAAACGTAATTCCGGAACCTTGTTTGGGAGTATACTACTTTTCATATGAATCTGAGTTTGTAGAAAATGGTTTAGCCATCTCCGAGAAAATTGAGTGAAATTATTTCAATAGTTGCACTATTTATGTACCATTTAATTCCACTATTTCACTGTCACGTTATTACATTTTCACAAAGCCGCTATACTTTACTGAAGCATAACAAACGTTACAATACAGATACGCGTATTTCGGAATGTTATTTATATCCTTCTTTAGTGTATCGGTTCTATAAAATAGTGAAATTATTTGTCACGCACGCATTTGCTGATCTCGACGAACTGAGTCGTATGGTATATAGAAGTTATGTTTTTCCAGCATTTATCGCTGTAAGTAGTTTAAATCAATATAATTATTGAATTACTTTCAACTCGAAAATGCTGATATCATCTGGTTTGCATATGCCATATTCGAAAGATTATGTTGCCAAAAACGAGCCGTGCTTATATCGGTCCGGGCAAATTGTCATGAAAAAGGATGCTGTACGCAGTCTTTTTGGTACTTAGAAACAGTATAAAAATCGTATTTTAGGTTGCTCCCAAGCATTGCTTTGTCATACAGCGCTCAAAACTCCTACTACTGGAATAGGGGGAAAAGTTACTTATACAAAAATGTCGATATCTCCTTTGAAAATGGATGTATTTTAACAATCTATGGCTTGTTGGATAGCTATTACCGTGAGTAATCTAAGTATAGAAACGTATTCTGTTTTTAAGGTCAAGTGTGACAGATACTGTCAAAAAACTAAAAAATTGACATAAAACTTCGTATAACTCAAAAAGTAAACATCCGATCTCATAACCATTCAATGGCGTTCTGGGTGACGGAGAGATCTTTCATTTGCGACTAGTTTGATCAAAATCGGTCCAGCCATCTCTGAGATCTCGACCTCTTAGTTGACAACACACATACAGACACGCACACATACACACACACGGACATTTGTTCAGTTCGTCGAGCTGAATCGATTGGTATACGACATTCGGCGCTCCGGGCCTCGGAAAATTTTTCTAAAGTTTGAGCGAATTCTATATTTATTTTTAATATATATAAAAAAAGGTAAAACCACTGGATATGCAGCATAATTGGGCAATTTGAACAAATATGGTTTCAATTTAATGCAAATGATAATTGAACTAAAGCAAATTGATACTGCAGACTATGTCTGTTTCTAGCCATTAAGTTAGATTACATGGTCGTCTAATTCTGAGCTAATGTAAAAAGAATCACTTACACGCTATCTCGTGATGACTACGCTGACTCGATTCTTCAATAGCTAATTCAATTTAATATACTCAAGCAAACACGGTGTGCAGCAGACATCAGAAAATTGCACCGACACACAACACAAGGCAAAAGCGATTTCTGTTTTCTCGATTCCCGAGCATAATTTTGACGTTTTGGGGGGGGAATGTTCGCACTTTTCTGTAAATAAAAATAAATATAAAAAGATAAAAAGTCGATTTTCACAGTGATTGCATAGCCTTTCTATATGAGAAAAGCAAAACAAAACAAACAAATAATCAAATCAACGGTTTTTGGAATGATTACGTCCAATTCTCCACGCGGTATATATAACGGTTTCCGTAATTAACACGGCTTTGTTTTACACGGATTTTTTTTAACGTGGTACTTAACCCCCGTGTAAAAAAAACCCTAGTGTACATTCATTGTTTATGTCAAATCTGGCCACGAATTCTGGTGGAGTTCTTAAACAACTTTTAAAGAGATTTACCACAAGTTTATGCAGATTCTCCATTGTGCTTTATAAGCCTTATAAATAATGGTTTACTTGGCTGGAATTTTATAGAAATAATATACAATTGCCTTAAACTTTGTAAAAATCGGTAATATTTTAATCCTAATTTATGCAAAAAGTGCTTGCATTTCTTTATATATAAAAAACAGAATTACAAAAGGTATCAGTACTATAAAACATTTCGCGAGAAATGACGTAGGAGTACGTTGAGTAGTAATGCAACGTAAAAATATGTACTGAATTATTATCCCTGCTTGCCTGACATTCGCTTTACATATTCGTATTTTTGTAAGAAATGAATATATCATTGTGATATATTTCATATTTGGACTAGTTATCGCAGTAACTCGCTTATGTACAAAAACGAAAAATAAATATTCGAATAATTACACCATTTAAACTTCTGTTGAAACAATCAAAGCTCTAACAATTAACGATCCAAACCATTTTGGCGATATTTATTTACTACCCTGGATTGTATTTCAAAAGCCACGAAGGTTGGAAACTTGCAAGTAGCCTGGTCGCTGTACTGAAAATCCCAGAGAGCTACCGACGAGCGAAATCCATTATCCCTAATTGCGGTCAAGTGGTCCGGAGCAAAAAGCAGTGAATGCTTGCAAAGGTTCAACCTGGATGAAAAACTATCAAATGAATGAAATGCGCACAGATTTTCGGAAGAACCTTGACCAGAGAAAATATTCTACCGCACTGCTGTCCAGGCTTAAAGCTTCCCATGCTGATATGTATCTCTTTCAATTTGATTTTGTTTTTAATGGGAAAAGCAAAGAATGCTTTTCCCATGTTTCGAAATGATTCATTATTTCCGTTGGCTAACCGAACGATTGTGGGGTAAGTATGGATTTTAATTGCATTATCATTGATTAACGAGTTCTCATCTAACAAACTGTATGATGAATTCCAAAACAAATTATTCATAAGTTTGAATCTACTGTGAAGAACACCCTTCAAAGGAAAATTCAAAACGAACCTCAAGTATATAATGATGTATTTCTAGGAGTCAGAACTAAAACCTTTTCGAATTCGAGGAACTAATAATGTTAACTAAACTACGTTGAATGAGATCAAATATAACTACGAACCCAGCTCTATTGAATACTATACAAATTCAAACTTGGCGAACTTCTTTCGCAAGCAAACATTAATTAGCTATAGCTAACTACCAAACTTTATTCATTTTCATTCCCCGCTGTGTAATGATCAATGTCGTCGTCAATTGACCATTTCATGAGTGTGAGTGAGGCAAACACCAGCGATTTCTCGCAGTACAACAAGCTACTCAGCACAAGAAAAGACAAACTATCAAAACGATTGATGAATGAAATAGCGCAAATAAAAACTTGCGAAAAATCATTTCAAACAATACAGCAAATGCTTGTGTGCGAACTTGCATTCGGACTTGCATGCTATAGTAGTGACTACATGCACAATCACTCTCGAAGTATGGTCCTCAAAATTCTTCCTGGACAATGTTCTCTGTGATTATGGATAATTGATGTTTTTTTCATTCGTTAGACCCTAAATCGATTTCGTTCGCACCATACAAAGAAAATTTAAAGATTCGCTGCAACTCTCTGTAATAAGATCGAATAATGAGGAACAATATCAGATCATTTGCGTAAATTAATTGGCAAATTGTTGGTCTACCGATATGTATGGTTTGGTATCCCGAATAACTTGGATACAGTACAAACTGAGATAATGCTTCGGTAGTTAACTATGTTTTGCAAATAAGCTTTTTTTTACGGGGAACATAATCAATCGCCTCCAATGAATTTTGCTCACAATAACGATTGGTTAAATACAAACATTAAAGGAATACACAACAAGCTTGCGAATAATGGCGAAGATTTCATCCGGACCAGCTGTTGTTGATGACTTTAAGTTTTCCATGGCAGCAAGAATGTCGTCTTCAGAGTAGTGGATGTTTAATAAATTTATTACATCGTTGGGAACCTCACGAAGGCAGTTTTCCACTTGCGCTGGGCTTGCCGGTAAGTTTTAGAGAAAACTTTGAAAATGTTTTACTAGCAGGTCACATATGCCACTGCCGATTTTTTGCTGGTTTGAATTATACTAGAAGGAAAATCATTTTTCTTGCGGTCTACCATTCACAAACGGCCAAAATCGAATCGGATTTTGTTTAGGGTGCGATTGAGTTCTTACTACATATCTGGAGTACATGAATTGTATGCGAGTTTCCTAATTTTCGCTAACTTGATAACATGTTCGATGTACGCTTTTCCCTCTTCGGTTTGGTTATACAACTGTGCTTGCACAGCTCATGGTGCGGAAATTCAAACTACTGATCTTCAACTCTGTCACTGTAAGGAACGGCCAAAATCGAATCGGATTTTGTTTAGGGTGCGATTGAGTTCTTACTACATATCTGGAGTACATGAATTGTATGCGAGTTTCCTAATTTTCGCTAACTTGATAACATGTTCGATGTACGCTTTTCCCTCTTCGGTTTGGTTATACAACTGTGCTTGCACAGCTCATGGTGCGGAAATTCAAACTACTGATCTTCAACTCTGTCACTGTAAGGAATCGGAGAGGTCGACATAACCATAACATAGACCAGAAGAAGTGCGTTTTCAAATTAGGGTTGGTTATAACCAGCAAATAGGTGGTGATAGCTTTGTACAGTGGCGTATCTAGGAAAAGCGTTGGTTAGTGAGCATAAAAATGAAAGGTTGCAAGGATTTATTTGCCCGCATCTCCTAAAACCATTGCGCCAAGGGCGAATGCCCCTTCACTTTGACAAGTAAAGTCATTCGATTTTCTTCGATTTTTCATGATTTATTATTGAATTCCCGTCAGCTTAGACATGGCATTTAGGTACCAAACAAAAAGTGTTCTGCAAATGGCAAAAACTTTACGTCTACTTAGCGGTTTAAATTGAACTGCCGAGTTTTGCATTAAGCAGCTCAATTTGAACTGCTGTGCACTGATGAGTCTAAGACGAAACTTAAACAATATTCAAAACGGTTATGTGCCCTAAGCACAAAATTAGGCTTGCCCCTGAGTGATGTTTTGTTTGTCAATGATAAAAGACAATTTGATTTTTATTAGGTCAATTCTCATTTCCTGGTTCCAGAAGTACCGGAAATTGTGGTCAAAAACTGTAAAACAGAACTTACTTCTTTGGCTCAAAGCCGATTTTCACAAACTTAGACTGCAATGAAAGGTCTTTCGGTCTCATATATAGCTGTTAAATTTTATACGAATCCGGTTTCCGCTTCAGGATGAAGCAGGATGAAGTGTGTACCACCATTTAGAGTAACGATGCAAAATACGGACAAATTCTTTTAAATTCAGCTCAAAATCTTTTCAAATTGAAGTCTGTCTTACTTACTGGCGAAACGAATCGATTTCGACAATATCGATTTCTAGATCCCGGTTCCGGAAGTACCGGAAATAATGGTCGAAAACTTCAAATTAACTTCACATTTTTAGACATGACTTAATCGATTTTCCCAAACTTAGGCTCAAATGAAAGGCCTTAAAGTCCAATAAGCTGTTATTAAATTTTTTTCGGTTCCGGAATTGCAGGGTTAATCCACCTAGTGGTGTAATGATGCCTTTCTCATATTATTTACATTTTCATAAATATTATTAGAAGAAGATATTGGCCCTTATTACCGTTCTCACTTCCACTTCCACTTTCACTTCACTCACATATCACTTTACTTGATTTTACCTATTACCGGTATCACGCTCAGTGAAGTAATCACTGTAGTGAAAAATATCTTTTTTTCCAACAAAATTTTGGTGATTTGGTGTTCGTAACAACAACAAGTTCATCTAAGTAATTACTTTTTTCTCTGAAGCGAATTTCGCGATAAAGACCTACATTCACTTCACTTCGTTTTCACCGTGAAGTGATACCGATAATAAGGTAAAAATCACTTCACTTGGTTTTCACCGTGTAGTGATACTCGTCATTATTTGAAACTTGAATAACACTAGAAAGTTTGATAGGATATAAACTAACATAACCTTTTCAGTTTGTTAAAAATTATGCCAATTTGTGAAGAAATTCTCCGTTTTTTCAGCTTCGCTGCAAACTATGAGAACGAAATGTCCAGTCAATTACATAAGCGGAACAGTAATTTCAAATTTGTATTCTTTCATTCATTTGCCCTTTCAATCATTTGCTGTTTGCAGTGAAAATCCCATAGTATGCATTGTCGGTATTCAACCGAACCTTTGAGAATCGAAAATGACAGAAAAAGGTTTCACAATGACTTTTACCTGTTGGTGCTCGAATTTGTAGTAGTTTTGGTATCCAAAGAGGTTCTGGGATGTAATTACTTCGATTTGTCATATTTTAGTGTTTCTTTATAGCCAAGCGTGACAGATTTTCAATATATCGATGAAAGAATGAGAATTGAAAATCTGTTGATGTTCCCTGCAGACGTTAGCTTGGTTTCGTCATGTCATAGAGCAAAAAGTAACGTTGGCAATTATACTCTCTCATTTTTTCAATGAGAAACGAAAATGCCTCGTCTCTCTTCGTTTGTTCTGGTGTCGGTCATTTACGAATGAAACAGAAAAGTATTCAAAATGAGGTTGTTGGATTGGTTTCTTTCATTGAGAATGCGTGACATCCTAATGAACTTTAACAGCAGCTTATGTTCCAACCATAAGGCCCTTTCATTTCAGCCTGTATTGTGAAAATTGGTGCAGCCATCTCATAGAAAATCAAGTGAATTTCTTTTTGAAGTTTTTGATGAAAAAAATCATCATTTTTGCGAACTTTTTTCAAAACTATCGTTCAACATAATAAATTCAAATATTTTGTATAATAAAAAGCGTCATTCGAACAACATTTTGTAATTTTTTCGTAGAACAATAATGAGAAATAAGTCGATGAATAGGCATTTTTGAGGACGCTTTTTAAAAATCATGACTTATCTCTATATATCTCAGCGCAGACTGATCAGAAGTGAACAAATGAACGCAGCATAGTTAGAGCAGAAGTTTTTCTAGACCCCAACGTTTCTGTTTGATTTTTTTAAATTTTTTTAATTTTGGTGGTTGTTTAAATTCAAAAGTACGATTTTTCACGAAAAAGTCGATCATTTTCTAGCTGTAAAACCTACTCATAGTAACAAACAACGAAAAGGAAAACGTTGGGGTCTGGTTTTTTATATGTAGAAAGTGCGGGCAAAATTTGAAAAAAATTGGTGCAGTAGTTTTTGAATGACGGTATGAATTCATGCTTGGAGAACTACCGACTAGCCTGTTCGGACGACTGTTTTGATATCATCGCATTAACAGAAACTTGGCTGACCGAAAATACGCTGTCCATACAAGCATTCGATAGCAACTACGAAGTATTTCGAACCGATCGCAGCTCCCGCAATAGT
This sequence comes from Malaya genurostris, assembly GCF_030247185.1. Lineage (NCBI taxonomy): Eukaryota > Metazoa > Arthropoda > Insecta > Diptera > Culicidae > Malaya > Malaya genurostris. Next base: position 242,997,781 of record NC_080571.1, on the reverse strand, counting down.
AACAAAATCATCGGTGGTGGAGTTCTTGTTGCTATTCGTCGTCGTTTGAAAGCACAACTTTTGCAGAACGCTTCTGAAAACAACGTTGAGCAGGTATGTGTGAAGATCAGTTTGAGTGATAGCTCATCATTATTTCTCTGTGTGGTTTATCTTCCACCGGACCGGATACGTGACCTGTCACTGATCGATACGCATATACAATCGATAGACGAAATTACTTCCGTTCATATGCGACCTAGTGATGAAATCTTTATTATCGGTGATTTCAATTTTCCCGGCCTGAAATGGATCCCCGCTTCGGACGGTTTCCTGTATGTAGATCCGTTACATTCATCCTTCCACACTGGTATCACGAACTTGCTTGACCGATACAGTCTCAACCTGTTACGTCAAGTGAATCACGTTCAAAATGAGAATGGCAGAATACTCGACCTCTGCTTCTCGAGCCAATCCGATTGTGCACCCAGAATTATCGCAGCACCCTTTCCTCTGGTGAAATCCGTTAGACACCATCCTCCGCTCCACATTGTACTCGAATCAGATGGATCGTCGCACGACCGATATAATTCTCGCATCGTCAGCTACAATTTCAAAAAAGCCGACTACAATAGTATCATTGTTTTTCTTTCTAACTTGACCTGGAGTGAAATTCTTGACAACGACGATGTTAATCTTGCGACTCAATCCTTTTCTAACGTTATGACGTATGCAATCGATCAATACGTTCCTAAGCGAATTATTCAGCCCTCCAAACAGGCTCCGTGGCAAACCGCAGAGCTAATACGTTTGAAAAGTTCAAAAAGGACCGCATTGAAGAAATACTCGAAGAATGGCGGCATAGTGTTTCGACAAAATTACATGCAAATAAATAAAGTATACAAAAAGACAGCCAAGCGTTGCTACTCTAACTATTTGCGCAATGTGCAAAGGAGGCTAAAGTCTGATCCAAAATCATTTTGGAAACATGTAAATGAGCTAAGAAAGGAATCGGACCTACCCTCGACAATGTTTTACGAACAACAAACTGGTTCCTGCACGCAAGAGATAAGCGATATGTTTAGGAAAAAATTTTCCAGCGTTTTTTCTAGAGAGACCTTAAGCCCGTACCAAATCTCTCAGGCGGCTCTTAATGTTCCCATATCGAGCCAGTCTTTGAATTTAATCAATATCGACATCGACACTGTACTAACGGCAATCGTAAAACTTAAACCTTCACACTCGCCTGGACCCGACGGTATTCCGGCAGTTGTCTTGAAAAGATGTTCAAGTGCAATAGTAACTCCTTTATGCCAACTGTTTCAACTATCACTCACGACCGGAGTCTTTCCCGTTATGTGGAAATCTTCCTACATGTTTCCAGTTCACAAAAAAGGAGACAAAAAGAACATTGACAATTATCGTGGAATTACTGCCCTAAGCGCCATACCTAAATTGTTCGAATTAGTAGTTCTTAAACCAATTTTCGACCACTGTAAACAATACATCGCGGAAACTCAACACGGATTCATGCCGAAACGCTCCACTGCTATTAATCTCTTATCTTTTACGACGTACATAATGGATGCTATGTCTAATGGCTTCCAAACGGATGCTATTTACACGGATCTCTCCGCAGCTTTTGATAAAATCAATCACGCTATCACGATCGCCAAACTGGATAGGCTGGGCTTCGGTTCCAGTATTCTTCGATGGATGCAATCGTATCTCTGCAATCGACGGCTGGCGGTCAAAATCAATGACAGCCTATCGCAGGAGTTCTTTGCTTTTTCCGGAATACCTCAAGGAAGCCATCTCGGTCCACTGATTTTCCTCCTTTATTTCAACGATGTAAATTACTCACTAGAAGGCCCACGACTATCTTTTGCTGATGACTTAAAGTTATACCAAATAATCAAGAGTGCAGAGGATGCTTCATACCTTCAGCGTCAACTGACCATTTTTTCAAGGTGGTGCGAGATCAACCGAATGGCTTTAAACATTAGCAAATGCTCCATTATCACGTTCACTCGTAAGAAAGACCCTTTGCGGTTTGATTATTGCCTCCATGATGCTGCGATTGAAAGAGTTACTTGTGTCAAGGATCTTGGAGTTTATCTAGACGAACAAATGAATTACAAGCAGCATATTGGTTACATAGTTACTAAGGCTTCTCGTTGTTTGGGATTTGTTATGAGAATTGCTAAGCGCTTCACAGATATATACTGTTTAAAGTCGCTCTACTGCTCACTTGTTCGCTCAACACTCGAATACTGCTCGGTGATATGGAACCCTCACTATGTTAATGGTGTTCTAAGAATTGAGTCAATCCAACGACGTTTCGTTCGTTTCGCTCTTCGCAAATTGCCGTGGACCAACCCTCATCAGCTGCCGAGCTACGAAAGCCGTGGAATGCTTATCGGGCTCGATACTTTGCAAGTGCGTCGTGATCTGTCCCGTGCAATGCTGATTGCCGATGTCTTGACGAACAATATCGATTGCCCAGCACTTCTTAGTCAAATCAACCTCAACGTTCGTTCCAGAGCTCTCCGCAACAACAACCTCCTCAGATTGCCTCTACGTCGTACTAATTACGGAATCAACGGTGCCGTCATTGGATTGCAACGAACCTTCAACGGTGTTTCGACGGGATTCGATTTTCATTTTTCCCGCAGCCGAATAAGCGAAAATTTTTTAAATATACTTAGAAACAATCATTAGGACTTAAATTTGTCTGTTGATTAAATAAATAAATAAATAAATAAATAAATAAATAAATGACGATTGACACGGACTTTCAAAACTGCTTTCGAGAAGTATATTGTCTATAAAACCAAAGGAATCAATTTATTACTCAAGGGAGCACGTTTCTTTTGTATTTTGTTATAATGAAACATTTCGAGAATGTTTTGTCAAGTTTTTAAGTCAATCGAGGCAGAAATCTTGGGCCTGTGTGCGCAGCTCTTATTTCTTCGTAGTATGAGATCGGCAAAGATAAAGGGTCCATAACTTGCTGAGATTTGTTCCGGTAGGCTTCAAAATTTCACAGAATATTCGTGAATTTTTTACTATCAGAAAATAGAAAGAAAATAATAAATGATTTTTAAAAGTGTTAAACCCTACCCGCCCCTTAACACAACTGTTCAATTATTTTCAATATAAAGTATGTCCAAACATGCTTAAAATTGTACTGGATCAATTTTTGTTCACATTTTCCAGCACCGAAAATTCGCATGCATAATCAATGGTCCGTACAATCGTATTCAAGATTATATTCAAAAGAATATCTTCATAAACACATAAAGGTTGAAAATTTTATTGAATGAAAATTTAGTGTATACAAAACACATTCTCGCATCGATTGAGACTCCTGCTAACATACTTCATTAGACATAACAACCTTAGACAATGAAACTAGATTAAGATCAAGAGCACTAGCGATAAAACCGATCGTTATGTTAATTTCGTTTTCTAAGCCACACCAACTTATTTGATAAAGTCTGAGCTGCTCTAAGTACGAAAATGTTCTCACAAAGCAAAGCATTGGAATTACATTCGTTGCATGGCGGGGGTGCTATGATCCTACTGATACAAAGAATCCTTCCAGGTCGGGGTTCGAACATACGACAACTGACTTGTTAGACCAGCGCCCTAGGTTTTGAACCGCCAACCCGTTCTCACAAATGATCGCTAACAGGCCTAGTAAGATTAATTTATCCTCCCCTTCCGTTAATTTCTCGTAAATGCGGAATATTTCAATTACTACTCAATACAGGGAGAAACCAACAAGGCTTGTTGGTACTCTGAAACTAAGAAAACCCGAGTAGCTAACCGTAGAGAGAGTTCAGCATGTGCGTTTGTGCGTCAAGACTACGCTATACCATAGCGTTATAGTATCTGGATTTTGATTGATCTGTAGTAATTAATTTGAAATCTATACGGCTCGATGGACATCGTTCGGTTGCCGAATATATGGTACATAAGACAAGCTGTTTCCTCATTAGTTTGTTGAAATTGTGATTTATTATGTTCAGCCATAATAATAATCTGATATCAAATGATAAATTTAATTAAATATAATTCCTGCTTTACATCGGGACACCGTCTTGTTGTTGAAATGTCGAAAAAAAAACGTTTTTTATCCAAATGCACATCTTTTATAGTGATTTAGAAGTGTAATTACAATGTTTATACCTAACGAATTAGGAACGGATAGCGAAAGTAAAATCGATTCCCAAAAACTATTGAATAATCTGATAATGAAAACATTAAACTAGCAAACCGCAAAACCCCTTACCATGAGTAACACGTTGACTCTCTCCTACATACAGGATATGTGCGTGGCTCGTACTGTATGTTTGTGCACCTTCTACATCATCTGCTCTAGCATACAAAGGATTGATTGATACGTCTCCATACCTAAATGAGAGCGAATAAATCCCCCGCTGGCTTCAAAATATCCTCATTGCCAATCGACTCTCAACGGCAGAATGTGGACGCGAGACAGCTACCCGATACGGAGTGATATCGTTCGGTCCAAAGTGGGTGTTTGTTTTGTCACTTTGGAATCACAATATCCGGATTTTTATTTCATAAATGAATAAACCAATCACTGAGCTGAAATCGATGAATCTTATCATTGCTTAATCGCTCATTTAGCTTTTGCTGTCATTGTGACCGTATGGGAAGTAATTATAATCTCACTGCTGATATGCTTATTGATTAATTAAATGTGACTGAGTATTGTATAATGAATACAAATACAAAATTCTATTGAATTAATATGCCATCGAAACTTTATTTCCGGGCGAAATACCATAGTGAAATTAAACAATTTACCCTCATTCACACGGAGAACCATTTCACTACACACTACTGAGCTTGATCCATGTTGGCTAGATAAAATTTTGTTCTATTCATATTTCCAGTGCCACAAAAAGTGACAGCCAAAAGTTATCTTGCAGAAATCACAGCGACTTCTCATGGATAGCTTAATCGCTTCTCACAAATCTCGGATTTAATGGCAAATGCTGTCTGTGATATTCAGGATAGAGAATAAAAAGCGGATACGAAACTATAACAACACAGATTATTTTCTATAACATTTCATGTACTTATATGAAAATAAACAAAATCACAGGAAAACTAGGAGATAGGTCGTATCTAATATCCTTCTCCTGACAGATCCAGAAAAAAATCAGTAAATGTGTGTCATCATTTCACTCAATTTTCTGGGAGATGGCTTAACCGATTTCTAGGTACTTAGATTCATATGAAAGGTCCTATGATCCCATTCAAAATTCCTGAATTTTATTTGAATCTGACTTCTGGTCCCGGATGGATGGTAAGTCTAAAAAAAGAAAATAATGTCACTCTGAACCTGAACCGATTTCCTCCATCTAAGATTCAAATGAAAGGTCTTAAAATTCAATACGAACTTCTCGATTTTTATTCAAATCCGACTTACGATTTAGAAAATACAGGGTTATTAGTGTAAAAATGTCAGTTTCACATAAATAATCGGGTTTGCAGTTTTGATAGTCGATGACCAAATAAACTTATTTCAGTTTTACCGGTATTCGGTTTTCGATCTCGAGAGGTACCACAAAATTTCATTTGGAACGCACTACGATTTCTCAAAGATGGCTGATTTTCAAAAATTTCGAGTCAAATGAAATGGTTTACAATCCCTCAGGTGAATTTAGCTAACTTCGTCTAAACCGGTTTACGAATATGAGGAATCGAGCAGCTCAATCGTTTGTTTCAAAGTAGGCCAAAGTGGTTCCTTACAACAATTACAGGGCGATAAGTTTTTAAAATTCAAACCGTCATAGAAGATGACGATACAAAAAAAATATTCAAAGGTAGACTCAATACCAAATACCGAGTATCGGTTCTGGAAGTACCGTAAATATTTATCAAAAACTCTAAAGTGAAGCTCACTTCTACGTCTCATAGAATGCTCAATCGATTGACATACGTTTAGATTCAATTATTATTATTTATGGTTCCATATAATTAAAATAAAAGGTCTCATGGCCAATTCAAAGTTCCTCAATTTCATTTGAATCCGACTTCCGGTTCCGGTACCAAAAATATGAAAATAATATCACTTACTTTTCCCTGAGATGGAAGTTCTTAAGATGCCATAAGAATATCCCAATTTTCATTCATATCAAACCCCTGGTTCCGGAGGTAGAGTGCTCAGTATGAAAACGTAAACCATAAACCACTGATAGTCCCATAATTGATTTGCTGTATTTTATCCAAGTTTGACTATTTTTTTCCAACATTCAAATCGGAGCTCACTGCACTTTTTCACATATGATTGAATAGATTTCCACTAACTAAAATTCAAATGTAGTGTATCAATGTAGTGGTATTATGCAACAAAAATCTTCAAAGCCGTTTTCTGAACTTTTTTAATTGTAGTATTTCGGGAAATTTCTGCTGTAATATACAGGAGAAAATGAAAACAATTTATGTTTACGTTAGTACTCTCTTTTATTTTTATTCTTCGATAGGGAATAGGAGAATGAAAGAGAAAACAATAGAGTCGCCTGTCTTTCACTGAGTATACTTCTACTTGGATATAGAACTACGGAGTATATCATTTGATAATCACTTTCACAGTCCAGATTACAGTCGACGATGTTTTTAGTCAGTCTGTCAAGGCCATTCGACGTGAAAAACTGCAATTCTATTCTCAAGCATCGTGCATTTGGTTGAAGCATCATGCATTTGGTTCAACCATTAGCCATTAGAACGGCTGATTTTGTGTGATGCTCCCCACCGTTGTCCTCTTTTCGTTGTTTTTTCACCAATACAAACAACTGGTAGCTGTAACGTGACGCTCTTGTCGGAAGCGAAACTAGCCAAATGACACACAATACATTTGCTCGCAGTGGCGATAGAATCCAAACTGATCCAATTTTTGTTAAGAGGTTTCTTTTTACGTGATTTCGTTTGTAGCTTTTTCACGAATGGGCGGTTCTAACGGTTATAAAAATAGCTGCATATAGAATTTTAATGTCGATTATTTCATTTTTAATTTGCATTTCATCGAAAGATACTATCAGGATGCTGTACGGGATTCATTCCTGCCTTTCAGTTGGATCAAATTGTGGAACTCACTGCGATATTAAGCACTGTTCGGAACGTTTTTCTCGAACGATTTGTTGTACAGCAGCAGATATTTTGTTCTCTTCCTCAGCACGCGTTCTGATTGGCTGGTGTTCACATTGGTCAAATGAGACAGATTATTCAATAGTGTACTATTGAAATACTTCAATGCTGTTGCTATACACGTTTTAATAGAAAAATTTCGATTCTATTGGTAGTTAGATTATATAAATCCTTTCACAGATCACTGAGCTATGAGCTTTCAAAATACGAGAAAGGCAAACGCGCCTTATGAATTATCCTTTTTGATACTCTTTTATACCAAACATTTCAGAAAAGATTAATTTTGAATTATTTGAGATTATGTCACACAACTGAAAATTTTATCATAGAATTGTGATCATATTTCCGTTGGCATATAGCAAAAATTATGTTGATTCGTTAGATACAACAATAGATATTCACGATCAAAAACTTATCACTCTCTCAGAGGGTAAGTATGTAAAATATTGGAAGGTGTCACAAGTTGTATATCGCTGGAGCAGATTCAAGCACATAATAAAAGTGAATCTCAGTTAGTGCTCGCATCTCATCCGACACTATCAAAAATAGCTTACGGTCGAGACGACAGAAACAAAGACAATACAGTGTAGTGATTTAACAAAGCCAAATTCAGTTTGTATTGATTTCAAGCAGCAACCGAAATTAAAATCTTGCTTAAGTAACGAATGCATCCAGACGTTAATGATGTAAGTGAGATTCAATTGAACAAGGCGTCTAACTCTGTGTATCTAACTTTGTGTACGCGAAAGAGATGCAATTGCATTCGCTTCGGTTAACAACGAGGTAATATAACATCCCTGTGTACATGGTGGACAATGTCATAGAAGTACGCGTGCATGATCAGTTCGTTCGGTAAAACATGTTGCAGTACAGTGAAGTGCTTTCAGTCGAAAGGGATTTTTTCCCGGTATCCGGAATGGCGTGCATCATTTGTGGTCAAGGTGGAATACATCCGTGTAAAACGCTGATTACCTATGAAAATCAACTGGATACATGTCAGTTTTATTAACAACCTGCACACTACGGCAAACCTTGCACTGAAACTACGAAAAGGTCATCTTCAACCAAAGACAAGGTCAACCGTTCAACAACGGAAACTAGTGAACGCAGCAACCAGCAATTGCAATCAATGTACAACAAGGCGCATCTACAGCAACAGGCGCAAGACTGCGAATTACAAGAAAAACGAAGAGAAAACGGTAACCAATAACAATACCACCGGTGCGGCAATAGATGACGAGACGATCCACGAACAAAGTGCCACTCAATCCTCGCAGGATAGAAATGGAAGCTCCTCTCCCCCTAGAAAAAGGCTGACAACCAGATCCAATAATTAAAAAAAAACTCTTAACCTAATTGTAGTGCACTACAGTTCGAAAACATGTTCAATACATGAACAAAAATAATGTAGGTATGTTTGCGGTGTCGAGAATGTGTAATGGAATTCAAGAAACAAGCATCCGAGGGAGTTACCATCAAAGCCAACTCCCTTTCCAGTAAATACGCCAAATATTTTTCATTTTTCAGCAGAATTACAAAAAAGAACAGAATAACAGTTCCAGTTCAAATGTTGAGACGGTACCAATTATCGACCTTCATCAATGTCACAAACAGCTCTACCAGACTCGACGAACACGGCTCAATTGACACCATTTTACCTTGCGTTTCATCATGAAACTCTGTTGAAAGAACGCAGTAGCTCTCTGTTATTACTTCAAGGCAACCGGTGCTGGAGTGACAGTCGGTAGATGAATGTGTAGCACCAGGAGTAGCTTACATTATTTTCATGTGAGGTCGTTTTTTTTTTGCTACGTATTTCTCATTCTGTTCAATTCGTGCTCCCATCGTTACCAACAGAAGCTTGAAATTTGTCAGGTTTGTCCTTTTGTACAGTCGCTAGCAGTGATTGAAATTCTCATCTCTTCAATGCATACTGGCATTGTGCTGGATAAATTCGTTAAATTCGGTAGACTAGTGATTAACACTTCTACATGTTGAATTGAACCTTGTCTTACTTCAAATATCTAACACTCACATGAATCACGATGAATGAAAATCCGTGTAAATTTATTCAACTGATGTGTCCTTATACTCTAAGGTTTGGTTCTATAACAAAAAATTTGAAATCGGAACTTGTATAAATTTTGGTTAATGTATAACAATGTATTCTCTTCGTCTTGTTCAACCTTCTTTTTCTAATTACTAATAGCTTTTTCGAGTTACAGTTATGTAAACAAATCTTTGTGTTCTCTTTCGTCACACACTAGTATGCAACAGAACCACTATGCGATGTTTGAAAACTGATTGAAAACTTTCTGTGCACTGTACGATGCTACTAACTTTAATATCCTCAGCCAAAGTGAAAACAGTGGTGAAAACGTGCTTAATCCACCTACCAGTGAGATGATACCTTTTTTTTTATCAATCCGCATGTGTTTTTTTCATGAATATTCTTCGGTTTTCATGACATTATTTTAATGACCGTCGTTTTAAGCTGCAATTTGACATTTTAATCACTCATTACTCTATCTAAAATGGTTACAATCGATTAAATTTTTCATGATATGTCGAAGTGAGTTTCACTTTAGAATTTACGGTAATTTAAGGTACTTCCAGAGCCAGCATAAACCAAACCGATTCGTATGGCCATATGACGAATAAATTGCAATAGTTTTGAGTCCAACTTTCAAGCTTTTCGGGATTATCATCTTCTATATTGGTTTGAATTTTAAAAATTCATCCTCCTGTAATTCCAGAATCGGAAGTCAGCATTGAATAAAATTAATTTTGTGTGGGACTATAAGTTTATTTTAATTTGAATTTTTTTCTGAAATTCGATTTGGCTTTATTTGAGAAAACGATTGAGCTTTGAGAAACGATTCGATACTGGAGCCGGAATTCGAAAATCGGTTTAGCCGAAGTCAGACAAATTCACCTGATTAGTTTACATTTGTTTCAATATGTTTAAAAATCAGTATAGACATCTTTGAGAAATCGTAGTACGAGTTAAATTGTTGGGTGCCTTCCGAATCGAAAACTGAATACCACTAAAACTGAAATAAGTTTATTTGGTTGTCGACTATTCAAATCAGCAAATCTTAGATGATTCTTAGATATCATTTGAATCTTAGATCGGTTCAGCCATCTACGAGGAAAATAAGTTACACAATTTTAATTTCGTTTCACATATCATCCTGTAGTTCCGGAACCAGAAGTCGGATCCAAACATAATTTAGGAACCTTGTTTAGGAGCATACGAATTTTCATATGAATCTGAGTTTGTAGAAAACGGTTGAGTCATCTTCGAAAATAAGGTAAAAAATTGAGTGAAATTATTTGTCACATACGCATTTGCTGATCTCGACGAACTGATTCAAATGGTATATGGGTGTTTTGTTCTTCCAGCATTTATTGCTGTAAGCAGTTTAAATCAATATAATTATGAAATTGTTCAGAATTCGGAAGTACTGCCATCTTTCCAATATGTCATATTCGAACGATTATGTTGCCAAAAACGAACCGTGCTAAAATTGGTCCGAGGCAAAATGTCATGAAAAATAATGCTGTTCACAGTCTTTTTGGTACTTAGAAACTATTGTATGTAACAGTATAAAAAATCGTGTTTTACGTTGCTCCCAAGCCTTTCTTTGCCATACAGCGCTCAGAACTTCTACTGCTGGAATATGGGGGAAAAATCGCTTACACAAAAAATTCGATATCTCCGTTAAAAATGGACGGATTTTAACAATCTATGGCTTGTTGGATAGCTATTACCGTGCGGAATCTAAGTCTGAAAACATATTCTGTTTTCAAGGTCAATTGTGACAGATACTGTCAAAAAACTGAAAATTTTGACATAAAACTTCGAATAACTCAAAAAGTAAACATCCGATCTCAAAACCATTCAATAGCGTTCTGGGTGACGGGGAGACCTTTCATTTGCGACTAGTTTGATCAAAATCGGTCCAGCCATATCTGAGATCTCGACCTCTTAGTTGACAACACACATACAGACACACACACATACACACACACACACACACACACACACACACACACACACACACACACACACACAGACATTTGCTCAGTTCGTCGAGCTGAATCGATTGGTATATGACATTCGGCCCTCCGGGCCTCGGAAAATTTTTCGAAAGTTTGAGCGAATTCTATACCTATTTTTTATATATATAAAAAAAGGTAAAAAATGAATACATTCGCTCAGAATCATGTAGGAGGCACTCAACGTTTGGCTCAATAGAGGACTGATAGTGCAACCAGGTTGAAAAAAGTAATGAAACTGGCGTCATCAGTTGTTCATTGGTATCGAGAATTCCAATTGTTTGAAATTTACTCTTCACTGTTTCCTTGTTTGTAAAGTTTCATTGCAAACAAAATTATACGTTGCTCTGTAAATACTCCAGCAACATCATTTTCAGAACGAACTGGTTCGAAGACAAACGGTGAAATCGTATCCGTTTCAAAATGCGTAAAACACTAGAATATATGCCATGCCTTTCCTGCAAGGAAGGATAATATAACGCAACATCGTAACCCAAATCACGTTCCGCATATGTAGGCACAATATTAGGATAATTTCCATCTAATCATTTTCCGGTTTCATCCAGCTGAACAAAATAGATATCGATTTTCGTGTATTGAAAAGAAACTTCTATTGGATCTTATTTTGAATACGTGAAACCGCACAATTGAGTTTGGCATACCTATTTTCCTCCAGCTATTCTTAATACGATTCGGGCAATTTTGACGATATCTCATTTTCTACCGTAGCCTTGATCCGTACACCATCTCAGCTTAATCTTCAACATGATACGCTAGCACATTCCTTTTTCTCCAACCACTCCACCACTCCACTTGACTCTGACCGACCATCTAGATGTAAAATGTTTCAATATCGTTCATTGGTTAGACACTGATAACATGTATTGGAACCAACCAAGACAAAGTAAAGAAGGGAAGAACATCAAAACAATCAGGATGCTGGTTCTTGAAAATCATTGATTAATCACGAGAGAAACTGAAATGGACAAGAGGTTTCAAACCCACATACTTAATTCAACCCTTAACGAAGTTGTAAAGCGAAGCCACGCGGTTTCCCGAAAGGGCGAAATGAAATGAATATTTAATCTGTTAGCCAACCATTAATTGCCACTTGTTGCCCACCGACGAAGGCGAATATACTTCTATGCTCTCGCAGTTTCCAGTGGAGAATATCACACGAAAATATACAAATTGGAAAGTAATTATTTTGCTTGAGCTTTAACAATTGAAAATAATGCTGTCGAGGATATTAAAATCAATCAATTTGCTCTAGAATGATCGATATTTAAGATCGAGCATTACATTTTATGACGAGTATATTTTTATAGTACGCTTCATGAATTCAGTTTTGTTATCCCTACGGCTCATGCATATACAGGATGCTTACTGTTTTACATTTTTTATAAATATAAAATTGGAAAAAAATTCAGGGTGTCTTATATCTTATACCTGCACTATCCCGAAACCACTGCTGGAAGGATTATGGTGTCATAAATTTCACCTCGTTACTAACAACTCTTAAAAGTATGACTGAAGCAGGATTATTTCAGCTTGTGTTGTCAAATATCGAACATATCCTGTTTCTTCAGTTACATTTTCGAACCTTGTAGTATAAAACAGCCTACCTTTGTGCCCGGTCGTGTTTCATTTTGTGTTATGCTAAATAGTTCTTTTTTATCCGTGGAAACTGCCCGACCATTTCTGTCAGTATATTACAGACAGACACCACATTCAAGGGGTGATGGAAATAGAGCAGGGAAAAACTAGCACTGCCAGTCATCAGAGTGCACTTAATTAAGATGCATATGCGATAGAGCACGAACAAACTTGATTCAAGGACCGAACATACGTGCATGTACCGGAGAGCTCAGCTCCCACTATATTTCAGTACAGAGCAGTGAACAACGCAGACAGCAGGTGAACGGGTTTTGGATTACTAGTAAGAGGTATCATTTACACTGCCGATAGAAGTTACAATTTCAATTGTCTCGCGTAGGGCAGTTGGCGATCAATAAAATCTTGAGTGGATAAATTATCAGCTTTACTGTCCACGCTAGATTCAACTTGAATGTTACGGTTTCAGCGAATAAATGTTGATATTCAGATGAGAGAAAATAATTTCGGATAGCACGAGTCTAGAAAGTGTAGTACAACACAGATTACCGTTTCTGGAGGCTTTTTAAGCTTTCCGATTTCAAAACTGTTTTCGTTTCTTCTAATTAATTTGCGACATTGACACCAGGATCGTCTACCGCACATTCTTCTGTCTACCAACTATATTGCTCGTCAGGATTAATTGAGTTTTTCATGCTTCTTAGGGGCTGTCCATAAAAGACGTCACACCGCAAGGGGAGGGGGGTGTTTCATAAAACGTGACCTTTTGTGACAGGGGGAAGGGGGGGGAGGTTTTTTGAATGTGACGTCCAATATTTTCATTGAGCGCATTTTTGAAATACCTAATTATATTACTGCTTTGCCCTATTTCCTGCAAAAATCTCCACAATAAACGTTTACATTCTTTAGGGAAATGTGTATTTGTTGATGTAAAAGCTTCTTTTTGTAAATTCGGAAATGAATGATGCAGGAAATCATTTCTGTTGTGATCAGCAAAAGTGCACGGAGGAGCGAGTAAATTAGCGAAATTAATAAATTTTGCCTAATATGAGTAAAAAAGAAAAAGATGCCTTCAAACGGATTAACTTAAATTATGCACTGACAGTTTTTTCAGTAATTTGATTTTCTAGCATTGATAATAGTATATCATAAGAATTTCTCTTATCTGATTCTAAAGCAGTTTATTTAATTGTACTCCATTTGAAAAAGGGCGGGAGATCAATGATTTCAGACGTAGATCATGTCATCTTGGACATATGTGATTTTCCTCTACCAACATCAAAGCTTATCGAATCATCCAATGATTGAACTTACATAAATCAAGAATCATTTTAGCTCAAAATCACTACCCATTGTGTGACGGAAGATCAGTACCGATATTGATCGATGTGATTTAAATTTCACTGATCAACTGATCATGAAAAGATTCTCCGGCAGTGATCTCGTTTTGATGAGGTGTTGGTCTTTATTTTCTCAGCCCTGTATGCTACACTAAGGAAATATTATTCTTTACCTAAAACAATAATATATCTTTGTACCCCTAGGAGGAATAAAACAGATGATTTAAATGTTTCATCAATTCCAACCAAATAATTTTGTTAATTTATATAATTGATATTAATAAAATAATTCCGATGATTTTGTAGTTTTAGGGATATTTTTTAATCTAAGCATGTAATAAATCGATTTTTCCCTCATATTTGTATGGTTTGTCATACATATTGAGAATGTATTGAGATGAATTTTATTTAATTTGAACTCGTGACATGTGACATAGGGGGGTGGGGGGTTTTTGATTCTGTGACAATTTGTGACCAAAAGGGGATGGGGAGTCAAAAAAGCGTGACGTCTTTTATGGACAGCCCCTTACGTAATTTTCACTTGCCGCATTCTCAAGGCTAGCTATTGCGACTGTATTTTTGTAAAACAATAAGATACACGAATTTCGCGCCAAATCGTTTTCGGATTTGACAGCACGCTCTCAGATTTAAATGAAACTTTCTCGATATATAGACTTTATCATAAAAAGCCACTTTGCTTACCTTGTTTTCCAAAATTGATCTAGACTGTCTTTGAAAAAGTGTTTTTTTTTAAAACCTGGTTTAATCCACCTAGTGGTGTTATGACGCTGGTCTTACAAACTAGTTGTCGTATGTTCGAGCCTCGACCAGGAAGGATTCTGTACACTAAGAATTGGCTGCAAAGTCTGTTGAAACAGAAAGGCCAAATTCCACAAAAGGAATGTAATGCCAAAACTTTGCTTTTTTGGTGTTATGATGCCTTTCTCATATTACTCATAACATCAAAAATATTACTATAGAATTCGCAAAAACAACTGTTCATTGAATAGAAATAGGAAAGTTTGTTTGGACCTAATCTGACAAACTCTACATATTCTGTTTACCCTATAGTTCCGGAACCGAAATCAGCATCCACAAAAAAAATCCGTATGAAACTGTAAGACTTTTCCTTTGAAACTATAAGTTTCTGAAAATCGATTTCGCCATCTTAAAAAACAGTGAGTAAGATCCTTTTTGCAGTTTTTGATCACTCTTTCCAATACTTTCGAAGCAGGATTCGGATGACCGGAATAGCCAAAGTTGGTTCGTTTCCCAGCAACAAATATGACCTACAAATTGGAACAGTTGTGAATTTAGTTAAACCTATACTTTTTATCTCGTGCTCAATTTCGATTAAATCAATTAAACGAAATCTAACTTTGCATATGTAAATCAAGCTAAACAGCATGAATCAGCAGCATAAAACATGTAGTAGAATTATTACTTTTATTATAATTATTGACATCTTCACACCACCGGCACGGTATTACTGCATTACTGGATGTGAAAATTTCATATTTTTTTCAAATAAATTTCAATTCATTGACATTCGTTTATACTTTCGGTCGCACTTATATTTTATGCTATAATTTTTATCAACCGCAGCACCGTCTTTTACCAATATTACACACTAGTAGCAGACATCCGTAACCGTTTCGATTTCTTCATAGCGTGTACGATATAAAATAAAGCACGCATCGTTTGTTTTGTGTTTTCTTCTCTTTTCGGTATGGTACATATTGTCTTTCTAATTGGCGATCTGAAAACTTTGACACTCATCGCCTTGTAAATGCGGTACCGGAAATCGGATCCGGATGATTTAAACTTCAATTTAAATCATGATATATGAAAATCGATTCAAGCGTCGCTGAGAAATCGAAGTGAGTTCTATTTTTAAAGTTTTTCTGCACCACTTTCGGTGCTTCCGGAACAGGAATAGGGGAGACCAGTAGTATTGAATTCAGCTTTTATACCCACAAACTAACAAGCTCTGCAAACTAGAAGAATTTATTAGACAGTTTTATGGGATTTGTTTTTGACAATACAAATGAAATTGGTAATTTTCCACTTATTACGCTTTTGTTCCAGTACCGGAAGTCGGATCTGGATAAACTGTTCTTGAAATTTTTAGGAAACTATAAGACCTTTTATTTGAATCTTAGGTTGTGAAAAATCGGTTCAGCCATCCCCGAGAACAGTGAGTGCATATTTTTGTTACATACATACACACATACACACACACGGACACACACAGACATTTGCTCAGTTCGTCGAACTGAGTCGAATGGTATATGACATTCGGCCCTTAAAAAGTCGGTTTTCACAGTGATTGCATAGCCTATCTATATGAGAAAGGTAAAAATAGCCGAAAATAGACAAATCCTACAAAAACATGCTGGTCCTAGTGATATTAACCAAATTAGTTAAATTTTTGAATCAAAATACTGAAAAATTACTTATCGAGCCCTACACTGGGAAAATTGATTTAAAAAAATTAAAGTCAAATTACTAAAGTCACAATTTTTTATTTGAATGAAATTGTCTCAACATAGATATTTATATTTCTTGTCAGCCTTCCGTATGTAGCAATATTAAGCGAAAAATAAGTCTTTCAAACTAAAACTTTTTCTTATCCAGCACTGATACTTTTTGCTAATATAGGGCAACTAACAAGAGAATATTCGGTAAAAATTTCTCACAAATTGAGGAATCTTGAATGGTTATTACTTTCAGTTGAGTTTAGTTTTCGATAATTGGACACTGGATAAAAAATTCTGTTGGGACAAGAAATAGTTTTTGTGAGAAACACTTTTTTTTCTCAACAGTGCCCATCTTGCATCTATCTTGGGACAACATTTTATCAAAATTAAAAATGCGTTTTTGTAAATTGGCTTTAAATTTTTAAAGGCAACTTTGTTCAGTGTAGTTCTCAATAAGGATTTTTTCAGGTTTCAGGATTCAGATTTTTTTCAAAAATTTGACTGATTTTTTGAATATGTACTTTCAACAAAAAATTATTGAGTTACATGTTACATGGAAAAACGAAACCCATTCTTTAGACATATTTGTAGGAAATCAAATAGTAGAAAAAAGTAAAATGATACGAGACCAAGCTAACATTTGTGGAACATTACAATACAATAATTAATAAATTTTGAAATATTGCAGCCCAGTATGGAACCCATATCATATTATTCACGAAGAATGCATTGAATCGATCCAAAAATAATTTCTTTTATATGCACTTCGTAAATTAAACTGGACAGCATTTCCTTTACCATCATATGAAGCACGCTGCATGCTCATCAATCTACAAACACTTAAAGAACGCCGCGATTTTGCAATGCTTTATTTTATCAGCGACATTATTTCTCAACGCATTCAATCAGCTCCATTATTATGAATTTTTATATACCTAGCCGTCAATTATGTTCCAGGAAATTATTTTTAGAAAGACATACAAGAACAAATTATGCAAAATACAGTCCAGTCAATCGAATAATGCGCTATTACAATCAATACTGGCAACATCTTGACCTTACTATGTCAAAGAATCAAATAAAATCTCAGCTCAGCACGTAGTCAAAATTTAAATTTCTGCCCATCCACTAACTTTTGAGTTAAGGAACGAAGCCGTTGAAATTTGTCTAATTCATACACAAAATGGAAAAGGAATTGGAGTGGATTTAACTCAAAATTTGAGATCTTTGCACGCTTTTTCATTTATATTGAAATACTAGGAATCCTTAGAATTATTTTCATTAATCGTTGAATTTTTGTTCTATACAGGTCATATAAGAGTTATAAAGACTTGTTTTGTAGACGAAATTTAACAACTCTGAATCTTGTGCCCGATTTCTCAATTGGTTTAATAGAACAACATTCAACATTCATTTTTCCCAGTTGTAGAACGTATTATCAAAATTTGAGCCGCTGTCGAGCAATATTTTATAAAGAGGGGGACAGGACTAACAATGGATATTCGTCAAAGGTGAACCCGATGGGATTTGAACTGGTATTTAACTTAACCGGAATGCTGTCTCTACATAGTTCACCACTTCATGTTCCAGTTGACCAGAAGCATCAAATTGTTATAACAATGCAACCATGATTTCAATCCTGACATTCCAGACAAATGGTCTTCAATCTCGATTGACAGGCAATTTTTTTAGTTGTTATAGATCAATAGCTTAAAGTAAGTAGTTTTATTTTAGTTATTGTTGTTTTAAAACTAATAATCTTATCTCCTAAAATTTTCGAAGTACGACTTTGCAATAGTGTTCTCAGATAATATATCTATCTATTAAAGCAATCGAAATTGAAATCAAGAAAACAAACATATTTGTTTTCGTTTCATTTTTTCGCGACTTTTTTTTAATACAATTTTAATTAATTTACCAGGTATATAAGTATCAAAAAAGTAATAAAACACAAATGCTTTTTTGAGAAAAAAAAGTTTGTTCTTTCACAGTATTTTTCATCAGTGCTGTAAAACTTCATTCAATTCAATTGAAATTGAATGTGTGCATTCTATTCGACACTTCGGCACTCCACTGCAGTAAACTTCACATTCTAACACACACCCTACGCTGTCGCACCGAATGGACATCATCCCGTCTCTTTCTATCGAAGCTCAGTACTAACCATCTTTTGAAGTAACAAAATATCTCTTACTATTGAATGAGAGAGCGGCCTTCAAGTGAGGTTCAATTAGGCATTCAAATTGGTTCAAGATAATGGATGAAAGATACACCAGTCATGATAACTGAAATATCAATTACAGATTAAACATAAATAACATAATTCAGAATAAACATAAATAACATAAATAAATTGCTCCCTCTTTCAGTTTTCATTTTTAATATTTCGAAACACATTTCAATTAGTCGAAATTATCGATTTTAACTTGCTGATGATAACTGGAAACTCTATTTGTCATTATGACCGGAGAGTTTTGTATTATAGAATTGATGTTTATGACTATTCATTCGCACTTGCTCACTACCCACAGTGAAGACAAGGAAGACAATGAAACAGGTAGACTATTTGGCAATACAAACTAAACAAGCAAAACTTCAAGTGACTAGGTACGGTTATTCAATTGCCGATGAATTCTGGAAGCTTCGGCAACAAAAGTAAAATGATCGAGAAGGGATGTGCTGTCAGTCAACGGCCATAAAGTTCATTTTCATAAAAAAATATTTGATTGAAATGAAGTTTTATCGTACTGTTGCCCATTACTAGCTATACATAGCTATACATTTTTCAATAGTTTATGTAAATTAGGCGATTCCTCGACAAAAAATATCTGCTTTTTATGATTCGATGAAAGAAACGACCCACTTTTTGACATTCTCGAAGTTAGCAACGTTCTGCCTACTGACTGCGTGTCCTATTGTCACAAATAGATGATGATCTGAAGAGGCTTAGTCTGATTGGTTAGTAAGCCGCATGCGACAGCACTTCCCACCCGAACTTCTCTATTTGCTCCCGGACCGGTTTCGGAATTCGAGAAGAAGCATTGTCACGAAGGATTATCTCATCCCTCTGAAAGGGGCCATATTCTGGTCGATTCAACTGATTTGGTTCAAATTGATTCATATCGATGATTCGAATAGATCACTTTACTCGGTTTCACCAGCTCATAATAGATAACATCACGCTGATTCCACCAAACGAAGAGCAATGTCAATGGCACAAATCTCCAAAGGGGAACGTGCCACTTGAGCCAATTAGTTCTGATTCCTGATCCATCATCTGGACTAACTCAAGATTTTTCGCGCTTATTATTCTTGAATAGATCGTCTTTTAATCGTCAGTCACAATCCAATGCCAAAAGTGACCAATTTTTGACCCTTTTCAGTATCATTTTACAAATAATTCGATGGTTTTCTGTCTGTCTTTTGTTCAGTTCATGTGGTACCCATTTTCCCATCTTAAGCACTTTCCCATTGCTCTCAATCGGTCAGGAAATGCTGATTGTAATACATTTAATGCCTCACTCTCAGCCAACAGTTTTTGTGTTCATTTTCGTCAATACTGCCCGCAATTTAATTTCTTCCAATGCTTTCGACGATCCTTCACGTTCTCCGTTTCTCATATCAAAATCTCCCTTTTTCAGGCGAGGAAAGCATCTCGTGCATATTGCTTTCGATAGAGAATGAGTGTCGAAAGCATCCTTAAGCATTCGATGAGATTTGGCTGAAAATTTCTTGAATGGAAACAAAAAATCAATTCTATTCGATTTTTCGTGGTTTGGCACAGAATGTGTCATAGTTAGACTCAAAAATAAGTACGATATGGTATAAAACGTACACTGAATATTTTTGGCCTTTGCTTGATACAAACGGTTTCCTTTTCGTTTTAGCTCGTCAGCATAATCAAAACTAAACGAGTGGTATAGCGAACATTATATATACCTCCATCCGGCCTACACTTGCACTAATTTATCAACAATTTAAGGCTCATCCTGTCAATGGTGCATCTTCCACTCAGGAAACTAGTACAAATTTAGAAACCTACCGGTAATTGGTTTAGCAATTGCCGCTGTTCGTTTAAGCGATACCATCTGCGGACATGAATGGATCAATATCACTTTTAATTCATATTTCCTCGCTAGCTAGCTGCTGACTGGGGCACATGAGCATATTGAGTCATTGAGTTACATCGGTTCACAGGCTCAGTCCCCTTAGGTTCGCGGGACCATGTATTACTATAGCCTGCCCATTGAGGTTAACTCTTCGCAAGGAAATTGCAATTTTCTTCCTTTCCTACAATTTTCACATTGACGTTGACACAAACACACATACACACAGAATCGCTGAGACACCGTGTGTGAGCTTCTGTCTCATAAACACTAATGGACCACATACCCCAGCATAGCATTGAAGTACCGTCATCAGCACCAGTGGGTATTCAATCAATGCATGGGGTACGACGAATGTGCATCAATCCCAAAGGCCACACACAATTATATAGAGTGCAGGCGGAGCGTAATGAAGCAGGGGTACAAATTAAATGCCTTTGAAAGGGTAGAAATTGAGTTGAAAAATTCGATTATCGAATGAAACTAGTCAACTGAATAATATCCACTTTCCATTCATGACATCCTAACTCACTTACTAATAACTCTAAAATCGGAAGTCGGATCTAGATATAACTCTATAGGTGCTTATAACTGAAGAGATCGCTCAATATCAATCTGAGATGCAGAAATCGATTTTTCACGATCCAATGCTATTTCGGTTCATCATTAAACCATCCAAGTCTGGTGAAATAGATTTTTTTCAGATTTTACTCTATGTATTATGCCTTATGACTCGATTATGTGAGATCCAATTCAAATTCAAGAGCAGTATACGGGGACAAAGGATCATTCATTTCATTTAATGAAATTGTGAAAATCTGCCCATTTTTCTCTGAAAAAACAATGTGAGCTATTTTTGGATTTTGCGGAACCCAATACAGGAGATCAATGTTACGAATGGGGCTTTGATTGGTATTTTTGAAGTGCCTAATTTTAGATTCTATCCCTTTTATACATCACAACATATTCTAACCAACCACACTCGCCAACATGTAACTCTTGAGTTGGGTTTGGATAAAATACCACTGATTTATATATGTATGTGTATGTGAGTATGAAAAACAAATCTGCACACCGGAGATGGCTGGACCAATTTTTAAAAACTTGTATTCAATTGAATGATATCGTAGTAACCTGATAGACCATACAATCCCATAGTCCGCTATTGATTTTCATTTGGATCCGGCTTCTAGTTCCGAGTTACGAGCTAAAATGTGAGAAAAATGAAAAAAGTGCACTCGATTTTCTCCGAAACCGCTGAACGACGGAGAGAAATCATCTACAAACTAGAATTCAAATGAAAGGTAAAAAATGTTAAAAATTTTCGATTTTTTTAGTCGCGTTTACAATTTTAATACAGCCTTACATAAAAAATAAATCATTTATGAGTACATTACGCTGTATTATTTTTAGATTTTTAAAAAATGTGGACGGGTATAAGAAAATAAATCAATCTGAAAACCATGCGTCTCTATTAAATTCTCATCAGATGGAGACGCGTGGTATTTAGTTTTAAAATCATCCATCACATACCTTAAGAACTAAATACCATGCGTTTCCATCTACATCTTGAGTTCAGGGCTTGAGTAGTGACGTCGAAACAAAATCTATGAGAGGAAAAAACTATAAAATATAACACCTTCCTACGCGAATAATAACGCGTAGCGACAATATCGTGGTGGTTAATTAAGGCTTGCTTCTGATAGAAGATAATTGCCAGTATTTCAGTTATTTATTATTGAATTCAAGATCTTTTTTATACAAATGTAGCGCTTTCTTCATACATTTAAGAAAAAATACGGATAAATTTATTCGTCGCGGTTTCGAAGGAATTCTCGATTTTTTCCTATAACACTGCTCATTAGGCGGCGCACACCTTCTTCGTCCATCGTTTTAGCTATCTTAATACACCAGGTCGTCATCTGATTGATGTCTTTCACAACCTTTCCTTTGCCTTGAGTCCTCTTCATGATTGCCTAGTATTTCTCAATAAGACGGAACTGGGGGCAGTTGGGTGGGTTAAGGTTTTTCGGAACAAACTGGACCCCTTTCTCTGCATACCGTTCTTGAACGACTTTGCTGTAATGACAGCTTGCCAAATCTGGTCAAAACATTACTGGATGTTCGTGGGATCGAATGAACGGCAAAATTTGTTTTTGGAGACACACTATTTATTATAGTTCCGATGTCATTGTCTTTTTTGTAACGAAAACTTTCGTTTTTTTTTTTGCCACAGCTGCAAATGCCCTGCCAAATCATAAATTTTCTTGCAAACTTGTCGGCAAAAAGAAATTTAAATTTGCCTGGCTGATCCCCCCGAGCCGTTGCCAAGTAAAATTTTTGACCTGGGATTTGACCGAAGTCAGTCTTGACATAGGTTTCATCGTCCTTTAGAAGACACCCGTCGAACTTAATCGTCTTCAAAATCTTACCACGCAGTTTCCGGTCAACAGTTTCACTCCGACGATTGGCTTGAGGCTTCCGAATCGTCGGCAATGTTTCCTTATACCGTATGATAACGCGCCATACGGTATTTCTGGGCAATTTCAGCTGTTTAGCTAGCACATTTTCCAAATAACTGTGCACAATTTTTTCCCTTCTTTCGGCTTCCATTTGGATTGTTTACAAAGTACAGTCGATTTGCTGAATGTCAAAAATCATACGTGAAGCTGACAAAATTTCCGACACGTGGGCGCCAAGAGCTTCCAAATCCGTCCACCAGGAGCACCACAATATAAGCAAAAGTTTGTTCCAATTCTAAATGAAGCAAGCTTTATTTCTTGTATTCATTCAATTATAACCGCGGATAAGGATACAAGAAGAGTAATACATGAAATTAACCAACGGTTTATGAACCACGGTGTATGAATCACATGCACAGTTGAAATTGGACAGCTACGATGGGTTGGGCATGTCATCAGGATAATGGTATGGTTGGCAACAACGTGAAAATGGTTCTTGAATGTGATCCGATAGGATCAAGAAAAAGAGAAGCACAGCGAGCAAGGTGGATCGATCAAATGGAGGGTGACGCACGCAGTCGTAAAGATGGCGAAGAGTGGTCATAGTCTGAACTGTATGGAAACGATTTCTAGATACAGAAAAAAAGTACGGCCTTGAGTTGATCCAAAACCATTAAAGAGGGGTCCGTGGGGAAATAGCAAAAAAAAAATATTGAGTATAGAAGAACATATTGGTTGCATAGAAAATCGACGATGCGAATTAATACGTTCTTTTTGGGTCTTCGGAACTTGCTCCAGAAATTCGACATGATTTCAATCTGGTTTAATAGTATTTCTTAGGACTTCTAATAAGCAGCCCTTACACGTGACAATATTATTGTCAATCCAAAGTATTGTCAATACCGTCAATCCAATTGACTTGGTAACTTGAGTCCGCATTTTTCGAACAAATCAAGCGTTTGAAGCTTCAAATATTGCAACGGAACATTGAAACATTGAGAGGAGAGTTCATTGCACATATTTGATAGTTTCTTCTCTGGAGAGAAAGTATTGTCGGATTGATGAGCAGTTTTGATTTTTTGACAATATTTTCGTCAATCCAATGAAGTTTCCATTACACGATCAAAAGTATTGTCAATACTCCTTGTATTGACAATAATATTGTCTCGTGTAAGGGCTGCTATAGCTACTAACCTGTCTAAAACCAATTTAAAATTCTTACTGTCCTGCTGAGAGCCGAACTTATCTTCATGACTCGTCTAGATCAACAAAAACTCCAAATTATCTTGCAAGATGGAGAAGCTGGAAACTGTCATTTTCCATCGATTTTCACAAGACTTACTACACAACCTCTTTTTCCTGCAAAAGAGCTATATTTTTAATATTCTTTAAAGCTAACTACAATGTATTTACTTGAATTTGAATATAATGAATGTAAAAAAAACTTATCAGTTCATCAATAAAATCTAAATAACTAAACTAAATATTTGTCAATTCATCAGTTCTGATCCATATTTCCTTACTGGCACTTCCCAATGAGTTACAACCGTCCGCTAGCATACATGTTCACATGTCTAAAGGAAGTGTTAGGAATGCAATTCATTTTAAATTCTTCAATACCCAAGACATGAATTCCAGTTGTAAATGAAAACGGATGGTATTTAGTTCTGAAGGCGAGTGGCGTATGATTTCAGTACTAAATACCGTTCGTTTCCATCTGATGATAATTTGATGGAGACGCATGGTTTTTCGATTAATTTGAAAATCTAAAAATAATACAGCGAAATGTAAGAGGGAATAATTTTTTTTTGAAAATTTCAATGACTTTATTTCTCATGAAAAAATGCATAAAATATTCTTGATTTTCTCAATTCTTTTGTTGAAGCAGTTTTCGAGAAATAAAATAAAATGAAAATCAGAAAAACCACCTCAACTCCACAAATATGGCAATTAAAGGGTTAAATTGTTGGAAAATTTAATAAATGAGTTATTTTTGAGGCTCGAATATGTCGGTCACAGAAGACGTAAATTTACACGATGTTTTCTAGGTGTGTAATTTTCAATTTGTTTTGTCCGATGTATAACAAAAAAGTACAGTTTTTGATCGTTCTAAATTCGTTGAAAACAAGTTGAAGTTGACCCCTTTAATGTGAGCTTTTCAAAATATCAAATTTAAGCTTAAGATTCATGATAACATAATCGTAAATAATATTCCCCGTTAAACCCTTACACCTATAAAACGGGTGATTCAGCAATTTCTCAATGGAAACAAACTCATCGCTCAAGCCAGATTGTAATCGGACGTAGCATCCGATGGGAGTTTTACCCAAGTAACCGACCGCACCATCTTAATAAATAGAAGCAAAATCAATTTTATCTCCTAAATCAACAAGTACGTGTTTTAATGGTAACGTATTTTCTTCTCTTTCCTTCGTTTCAGGTAAGCAATCCCTCCAGGGTACAGGCAGGATAGAAACGACGAGCCGAAAATTGATTAACATCACAAATTCCTCGACTAGGCGATAACTTTATTTCGCTACTAAATTCACCATGGATCTCTGGACCCAACCTCTGCTGGGCCTGCGGCCCGGTCGGTCATAATTTATGATTACAGACTCGACATGAGATTTCCGTTCAGCTCACAGTTCACCCGAATCAGTTCGTGCGCCAAACATTGGGGAAACATAAGGAGTGAGCACTAAATCATCTTTTTTTTTGGTGAAAAAAACCAACATAGATTGCCGTTAATGAGTGCATGTGACGCCATTGGGCTACGTATTTTGATGGTTATTATCGTGGCTACCTGAAAGTGTTACGGATATAGCAAACGAAAGTACGAACAATCGGATGCACGTGCCATGAAACTGCACCATGCAATTTGATGGAACCATTATCCGTTCTACGATGACTGGCTAAAAACATTTTGTTCGAAATATTGCGAGATTTCAATAGAGTAATTTCTAGTATTTGTAATGTGCTACAAAAATGGACAAGTTTAACAATAATGGGATACCGGGAAGAAACTCTTCCACGCTTCCTTTTTGATGAAAAGAATCTGTCCTTTTTTTCAACTTGGTTCTTCGAATGAAATCATCGCCATCCTCCATATAACAAGTCCATCAATAAGTATCCATTCCGACTGATAGATGGCGTCAGTCATAAAAACAATCCCTCTGGCATTCAACAGAGACGTCCCTAAGATGTCATCGGTCCAAATTTCATGACATTCGGTTCATAACATATTGTGCTTTCAGTGACGGAAAATTAGAACAGTTTAGAAAAATGATTTTCGCGTGTTGATAAACACTGTTTTTTTAAGGAAAAAAATACTATACAAGCAAATAAATTTGCCTGGTAATTATTATCCGGACTCTGCTTTAGGTAAATCAACCCTCATTGACGTAGTCGTGCAATCTCCACGCTCTGGTCGTCCAAAAAAGGCTTGTTTGTTCCGGAAATCCTCTCAAAGGTTCATTTCATCGCTATGGAAAATCGAAGAAGGAAATTGCAGGAGATTGCTGAAATCGTAAAGATATCAACAAAGTGTGTTTCCAATTCTGCATAAGCACTTGGTTATGAAAAAATGTTGCAAAAGTGGGTGTCGTCACCATTCTCGTCAGATCTATCCCCCAACGGCTATTTCTGCTAGCAAATTAAAAAATAAAGCTTGCTGGAAATAGAATTGCCCCGAACGATGCAGTCATCGCTGAAACTGGAGCATTTCTTAGGCTGATGAGGGATCATGGTATAAAAATGGAATAGAGATGTTGGAGAGTTGTATGAAAAATACATTGATGATTAAAATCGAAAGTTGATTTCTTGGTCAGGCCAGGGACTTGTTGACCGACGTGTTACACTGGTATGTTGTTCCTTGTGTCATCGTGTTCCGTACCGTGCATTTACGAATTTATTTTCCCTCGTCTGTTCATAGAATTTAATGTATTCAACATTATTAGTCTTATTTAATTGCGACAAAAGCACTCGATTTGTATCGAGATGCATTTGCTTCTTATGCAATGTTCGAATCAACAGCGATTGTACTTCCCGATCCCATTTTTTCATTTTTAAAAAACAGGGAAAAAGTTATTAGCAATTAAATGCAGTGTAAAAAACTGGCGTTTGGTAAAATAAGCAAAGCACATAAAATGTATCAATGGAAAACGTTTATTAGTAAAAGAAACCCCCTGTTTTAATCGATGCAAGTTTCATATTGGACATTTCCAAAACTGTTTCCGGAACCAAAATAAGGAAACTGTCGCAGCTGGACTAAGTTTTTACTGCCATCAAACAGCCAGGTCTACAAGCTCAAATGGTTAAACAATCTGTTTTGAAAATTTCGTAATTTTTTGTGTCGTTAACTAAAAATTTCATATACATCGCGAAGCATGCCATCTCGATGCATGAGTCTTTTCTAAAAATTTCAATCTTTTGAAATTTTTTATTTTTTCGGACGCACATTCCGTAGGATTTGTCTTAACCTCAGCACCTTGTTCAACCAAAATCATGCACCGATAACAGACATTCGTGCCTGCACCGTGATTCTGATCTCTTCAAAACGGTTAAAAACTCGTGCTCATCTGTGCTTGGCTCCGATGGACTCGTTTGTGTTTTCAATACCAAGCTTCAGTGTAGGTTCTCATTTTCTTTGCCGCGTATACGAAATCGTGCACCGAAAGTTGTATGCTTCGTACGTAGAGGCGGTGTTGTGTTTTCTTCTTTCGTACCAACGCATGCTCCTGCTGGTGCACGTTCAGGATGGTTTGAAATACTTGACTCTCATCACCTTGTAATTCTGGAACCGGAAGACAGATAAAAGTTAGGAGTTCCGTATGAAATCATAAGACCTTTCATTTAAACTTAAGTTTGTGGAAATCGTTCAAGCCATCGCTGAGAAAAGTTAGTTCGTTTCATTTTGAAGCTTGAGACCACTATTTCCTGTGCTTTTTTTCCTTCCTCCGGAAGGCGGGGACTGGTAGGCTGGACCGATTTTCACAAAATTAAATTAAAAAGAAAGGTTTCTTGATCCCATTGAATTTTACTCGAATCGAGCCATATACAAATGTGATAAAATGTGCAAAAAAATGAAGAAAAAGTGCACTCAATTTTCTCAAAGACCGCTTAACCAATTTCATTTAACTTAGATTCCAATTAATGGCCTTATATTTCCATAGCCTGCTATTGAATTTCATCTGGATCCGACTTCAGGCTTCGGTTGCGCAAAATGAACTAAAAAGTGCATTCGATTTTCTCAGAGACCGCTCATCCAATTTTCACAAGCTTAGATACAAATAAAAGGTCTCACAACCTCATATAACTCTACTGAATTTCATCCGGATAGAACTTCCGGTTACGGAATTACAGGCTGATAAGTATACAAATTTCATTTTCAGGAGCGTGTTCTATAAACGGACACGGGAAAATCAAGCCAAATAGATTCAAATAGCTGTATAATACGTCAATAAGGCAGGTATGGTAAGATGATGATCAAATACGATGATTTTGGATATGTCGGATCATCGTTCCTGGTTCCGGAAGCACCCGAAAAATGCTCGTGTGTTCAAAACCGAAAATCACTCCAATTTCTCACAAACGCTCAGACAAATTTTCGCAAACTCAGATTTAAATGAAAACTATTGTGTTTCCATGAGTTGATGTAATATTTTATCCAGATCTGGCTTCCGGTTTCGAAAACACAGGGTAGTGTGTACGAAATTACCACCTGTCATGTAGAGGGATAATCCAAAAACCATAAAAATTCTTCTAAATTTTTTGCGAAACTGTTTCAATTTATAGGGTATGCTAGTTGCTGGCCAAACGAACCGATTTCAGCTATACCAGTTTCCAACTTCCGATTCCGGAAGTACCGAAAATAGTGTTCGAAAACTCAAAAATGGAACTGTTCATTTTTTTCCGAAAAAGCTGAGTCAATTTCCACATACTTAGGCTCAAATAAAAGGGTCAACGTCTATCAAAATGTGCGAGTGCGCTTCTTTCATTTATTGCTTTACATAACTCAGTAACCAAAAGTTCGATTCGGATGAAATTCAATAGCAGGCTATGAGACCACGAGACCAGCTGGTCTCCGAAAAAAATTGAGTAAGACCAACACAGTTTTTGATACCAGTTCGAAAAAGGTCCCCCCTTAAACTATTGTGTATTTGTGTGTAAGAATATGTGGTAGAAAATCGATTTGGTATTCCCCAGAGTACAATCAAAATCTAAATTTGCTTTGCATGCATATATAAGGCAGATTTAAGACTCTATCGTCCTAAATTTGCTCTATATGCACATACGAAGCATGCATGAGATTTGGTGGTTACTTGAAATATGTGCGCTGAAAAAACAGTAAAATGTAGTTTCAAAAATATGATAACCAACCGAAAAATATAATTCGAAATAAAAAATTACGAAGAAAAATTCGCATCTCAGATTTGTTACCAATACTTTTTTCAACTTGTCAGAACCATCATTTGACGTATGTGCGATTAAAGTCTTTTTAGATAAAAATGAAGTTATTGCTTTACTAAAACATTAAGTTCGCGATAAAAAATAGTCATTTTATGCCTTTTCATTTAATAAATTTTGGAATTGATTTAGTGCCAACTTGGCTTCATTCGAATGCAGAAGCCCACTTAATAAATAGTTCTTCTGAATCGTTAAAATACTCTCATAGGTCATTTTTTAATCTATAGTGAACATAAATCTGTTTGGCCCGGATTAAAAGAACACAACTGAATCCGTATCACTTATCATTGCATACGAGTCTTGCAGCAAACTGTACGAATCATATCTAGCAAAGAAACTAAACGAACTTCAAATCATAAGGGAGCTTTGGGTACAACATAACTGTTTCGAGAAAAAAAAAACGTTTCGTTTCGGACTTTTAGACAATTGACAATTACAACAATTTATTTTCGGAAAAATAAAAAATCTACTAAATTCGCAGTTGGACCTTTTTAAAATTGAATGTTATACCCCAGATTATATTCAGTTTCCACAACATTCCATTTAGGGATTATTTTCATCCAACACCAAACGGTGGCAGTTGCCATGAAAATTTTACCTCCATCCCTTCGAAGGTCCCAGTCCGCGCTAAGCGTCGGACAAACACAAATAGGTGCTGCAAATGAAAAGCTTGAAATATCCCTTTGGTCGTATAAGCGACGTTTACGTATACATTGGCTGAATACTCGCTCACTCGCAGAATTAGCCCCGTATATTATCACAAAGTTAATGCAAAACGAAAAGTACTCGGGACGACTAAAACTGTACAGCTGTTCGCTTGTTCGCTTTCAGTACCATTCCTCCGGAAGCGAGCGGGCGAAATGGGCTGTCTGAAAGGTTTTGTTTTTTCAGTCAACATTTCCGTTCACACGGTTGCTTAGTGGGAGGGAGATGCTTTGGAGAGCTTTTAAAGGCTTTAAGCGTGGCACGGTGGTAACATAAAACGACTCGTTCAGGAACTGATATAATTTGCCTTACATCAAGGAGATGAAACCTTTCAAATCTAGTTGATATTTTTGATAATATTATGACTGACTTGACTGTTATGATTGGTTTTAATATTATGATGTTATGAATGCAAGTAATGCATTTTGTGTAATCGCATGTTCTAGATGAACTTCGACAATTTTTCATATAAACTTGAATTACCAATCACTTTTCCCAAGGCATAAACTCTCAATATGGCATAATTTTTAAAATTTTAATTTGATACGATGTTAATTTGATTAAAAAATAAGAAATTTTAATAAAAAGTATTGTGTTCCTATAAGTTGATGTAGCATTTTATCCATATCTGGCTTCCGGTTCCGGAAACACTGGGTAGTGTGTATGAAATTACCACCTGTCATATAGAACGATAATGCAAAAAACATAAAAATTCTTCTAAATTTTGTTCAAATTGTTTCAATTGATAGATTGTGCTAGTTGCTGGCCAAACTAACCGATTTCAGTTATACCGGTTCCCCTCCCCAGGTTCCAAAGTACCGGAAAGACTGTTCGAAAACTCAAAAACGGACTCTCTTCATTATCTCAGTAACAGCTGAGTCGATTTTCACAAACTTAGACTCAAATCAAAAGATCAACGTCTATAACTTTTTATTCAAGCCAATTCGCGTACAAGCTTTACGTGGCCGAATGAGCCATGTTTTTATTAGATAAAATAATTTTTCTACCGTTGGATCTCGTTGTCACCGTTTTTCTAGGGGAAGAAGAGCTTCCATTTTTATCTTGCGATGATTGAGGGGCACTTTGTCCGTGGCTCGTCTCGTCCTCCATTGCCGCATAAGTGGTATCGTTGTTGGTTTCCGCTTTTTCTTCATTTTCCTTGTAATTCGCAGTCTTGAGCTCATTGTTAGTTGCTGTAGACGCGCCTTGTTGGGCATTCATTGCACTGCGCTCACTAGTGTTCCGTTGTCCTTTTCGTAGTTTCAGTGCTAGGTTTGCCGTAGTGTGCAGGTTGTTCACAAAACTGACATGTAACCAGTTGATGTTCATACGTAATCAGCGTTTTACACGGATGTATCCCGTCTTGATCACAAATGATGGAATTGTTTTACGTAGTTGCATACGTACCACTCCCACGCCATTCCGGATTACCGGAAAAAAATTCCGCCATACTTTCCTTTCGATGGAAAGAATTTCACCGTACTGCGACATACTTTCCCGAACAAACTGATCGCTGGTCTGTGGGAGAAGGTCATTCACGCACACTTCTATGGCATTGTCCACCAAGTACACAGGGATTTTATAAAGGGTGATTTTTTAAGAGCTTGAGAACTTTTTTAAACAATAAAACGCATAAAATTTGCAAAATCTCATCGGTTCTTTATTTTAAACGTTAGATTGGTACATGACATTTACTTTTTGAAGATAATTTCATTTAAATGTTGACCGCGGCTGCGTCTTAGGTGGTCCATTCGGAAAGTCCAATTTTGGGCAACTTTTTCGAGCATTTCGGCCGGAATAGCCCGAATTTCTTCGGAAATGTTGTCTTCCAAAGCTGGAATAGTTACTGGCTTATTTCTGTAGACTTTAGACTTGACGTAGCCCCACAAAAAATAGTCTAAAGGCGTCAAATCGCATGATCTTGGTGGCCAACTTACCGGTCCATTTCTTGAGATGAATTGTTCTCCGAAGTTTTCCCTCAAAATGGCCATAGAATCGCGAGCTGTGTGGCATGTAGCGCCATCTTGTTGAAACCACATGTCAACCAAGTTCAGTTCTTCCATTTTTGGCAACAAAAAGTTTGTTAGCATCGAACGATAGCGATCGCCATTCACTGTAACGTTGCGTCCAACAGCATCTTTGAAAAAATACGGTCCAATGATTCCACCAGCGTACAAACCACACCAAACAGTGCATTTTTCGGGATGCATGGGCAGTTCTTGAACGGCTTCTGGTTGCTCTTCACTCCAAATGCGGCAATTTTGCTTATTTACGTAGCCATTCAACCAGAAATGAGCCTCATCGCTGAACAAAATTTGTCGATAAAAAAGCGGATTTTCCGAATGGACCACCTAAGACGCAGCCGCGGTCAACATTTAAATGAAATTATCTTCAAAAAGTAAATGTCATGTACCAATCTAACGTTTAAAATAAAGAACCGATGAGATTTTGCAAATTTTATGCGTTTTATTGTTTAAAAAAGTTCTCAAGCTCTTAAAAAATCACCCTTTATTTAACATTATCATGATCAGCACTGTGCATCCCGTTATTAACCGAAACAAATGCAATTGCATCTTTTTCACGTTTGAACATAATGTACACACAGTTAGACGCCATTCGTTGCCTAAGCAAGATTTAAATTTTGGTTGCTGCTGGTCTAACTTTGCAGCGCTTGAAATCAATACAAATTGAATTTGGTCTTGTAGGCCAAGTTTCATTCTTTGTTAAATCGTATTTGCCCATTTCGTACACTCTATTGTTCACTGCACTGTATTGTCTTTGTTTCTATCGTCTCGACCGTAAGCAATTTTCGACTGTGTCGGATGAAATGCGAGCACGAACTGGATAGACTGCTCTTGACTTTTGTTCGGAACTCACTTCCGGTTCCGGTATGTGTTTAAAATTTATGCAAGATGTGTTTAAAATTTCAAACCGTTATTTGGAACGAAAAGAGAAAAAAGAAGAATTTTATGAAAAAGGCATCATAACACCACTAGGTGGATTAAAACAGGTTTATCATTTCTTTGCACGTTTTACCTCGTTACTCCGGAATCAGATCCGAATGAAATTTAATAGTAGACTATGGCACTATTGGGTTTTGTTTCACATTATTAATTAAGGTGGTAATTTTCCGGTACTTTTTTATTTTTTATTTTATCCTTAACTTTAAGTGCACATTCGATGTTGATTTGATTAAAAACATATTTTTTTGATTCGGCTCAAATTTTTAGAATGGAGAAATAATATTTGAAAAAGTTACTTATTTTCAATATAATGTAATTTTTTGAAAAGCATAGAAAAACAATTTTATATATTTTTCAACAAATTTAATGAAAGAACTCTAAATTTTCAACAAAAAAGATGGTAATCAAAATTTGAATTAGAATAAAAAATTCGGGAAATTTTGATGTTTGTAACGAATGAGTACGTTTAAAAAAATTACGTTGACCAGGCTGGATTCATTAACCTCGTAAAATTTCATAACGATGTCCTTAATATTTTCATCTAGTCCACCGGCTGCCCTCGATCCAATAGTAGAATGCACGCCGCTCTCATTTAGTAATCTTTTTGCTTCCGTTGCCGTATATATCGTCGTATTAAATGTTTTCTTTAATTTCTCGGCTATCCGTGACTTAGGCAGTACAGTTAAGCGTTGAAATTGTTACTGGAAAACTTTTCTTCGAGCTGCTCAATTATTTCATACAACTCGTTGATTTTTCCTCCATCAAAACCAACTTCTTTGCTTAGAGCAAATATATGTCTCCTAACTATATTTTACAGAACTAGTTTTTGTTTTATCAATTGGGGCCACGACTATATTCGAGATTGATTCATTGAAAATATCAACTTTGGATGTATGTTATTCTGGAACTACAGGGACTTTTTGGATGTATGTTATTCTGGAACTACAGGGTCCGGCACTCGAAGTGTAAC
Organism: Malaya genurostris; assembly: GCF_030247185.1. Classification (NCBI taxonomy): domain Eukaryota; kingdom Metazoa; phylum Arthropoda; class Insecta; order Diptera; family Culicidae; genus Malaya; species Malaya genurostris. Next base: position 242,963,453 of record NC_080571.1, on the reverse strand, counting down.
CAATTAAAAAGGCCATAAATTCAGTTTGGAAAATTACTTTTACTTAATTCAAAGTACAAAATGTGTAAAAATAATACAAAATTAAGAATCAATTCACTTTTGCTCGATATGACCACCTTTTGCCTTGACTATGGCCTTGAGACGGTCAAAAAACGAATCGCAAGCTGCCCGAATGTGACTTGCAGGTGTATTTTGGCAGATGTATCCAAAATGGCTCAAAGAGAATAATCCATTGGATTCGCATCTGGTGAATTCGAGAGCCATTGTGTGGACGTGATGAAGTTCGGAACGTTGTTTTTCAGCCATTCTTGATTCACTCGAGCTTTGTGAGACGGTGCCGAGTCCTGCTGAAACGTCCATGGTCTGCCACCGAAATGTTTGTCTGCCCACGGCTTCAAAGCAACCTCCAGAATACTTTCCCGATAATATGTCGCATTTACCTTGACGCCAGGCTCGAAGGTCTGAAGTTGGTTACACTTCGAGTGCCGGACCCTATATTGATGTTGCTGATGTCGCTTCTAATGTTTCCTGACTTAGTACAATCATGTTGGAATTCGTTGACTCTATTGATGTTACTTGTATTATTTCATTTGGAACACTTCTTAGAAAACACGTTTACGCAATCCCTATAGAAGAAGCTATGCATTATGTACTTCATTCTTCAATTCTGAGATCTGAGCTATTTCTAGTTTTCACTTGATTATCACTTGCCTGTTTCTCGTTTCTTACTACCTTGTTTATTCGCAGTACTAGATAGTTTTATATACAAACACCCGTAACAACCAACAAGTACATATCTGTAAGACCAGGAAAAATATAACAACATACTTACCCTAATGTTTGTTTATTTTTTTATTCGATAATATAATTTTTTAGGCTCACTGCTTAAGTTCTATGATGCCAAGGGCTTTTTGTAATATTAATGAACAACTAACTTCAAACTAGGATGGTATAGTTAGATAATGTCGTATTGGGGTCGCAGTGGTCGACTTTGGTAGATCCAGCCTACAGATGGCGATCGGCACCGGCCGGCGTATTGAATGTAACACGTTGGTAAGTCTCCATGTCGGCCGCATCCTTCGGTCCGTGTGGATCCGCGGGGAACACCTCCAGACTACGAATACCCGGCCGGTGGCCCGCAGAGAAAAAAACAGAGAAAAAAGGGGATATGGGAACAAAATGACTGAGAACGAAAGAGATCTAATTAGTTGACATCGAAATGGTGAAGAGACGGGGGAGGGGGAAGCGAAAACATTAGTGACAGCAAAAAGATCATGTTAGTTCCGATGAAGGTGGTGGACAGATGAGGTATCGAGCGGATGTTAGTGTCGAACCTGTAGGTGAAGAATATTCTTAGCCACAGTTGAAAAATCGTTGAGGAATAGGGGGAACTTTCTGAGCAAGATATAACAAATTATACTTGTATATCAATGTGTTTGAGGTACTGATATATGAGAAACATATATGACGATTTATTAATTTTTAGTTTGACGTAAAGCCGCCATGACTATGTTCAGTTTTTGCAATGACTGAGCGGAAATATATATTGGAGAAGCCAAGTGAAAGAAAAACTAACAGAAAAGATGAATTTTTGGAAAAAGATACGCTCAGAGACAGGACTCGAACCTGCGTTCTTATGCATTCCGTGCATACGCGCTACCATTTCGCCACTCTGATCTTGTTTTAGCCACTGCAAAACTCGAAACAGACACAGTAGCAACGTACATCGAACATGGTCTACATCCTGGCCGTCTCACCCGACCGATATCTCACATCCAAACATCTTCTCTGTTCATCAAACACTAGTCCTCTCGCTTTATACCTATTTCTCCGATCAAGCATTGAGTAGGAGAGTGTATTTATAATCGCTTGTCACCTTCTTAATGGTGCCAGTCGCTGGCTGGACATCGTCAGCGACAGACCCCTATGAAGGTTGTATTGATTGTCTGCCCTTTCCTACCAGAAGCAAATTCATCTTTTCTGTTAGTTTTTCTTTCACTTGGCTTCTCCAATATATATTTCCGCTCAATCATTGCAAAAACTGAACATAGTCATGGCGGCTTTACGTCAAACTAAAAATTAATAAATCGTTAAAAACAATTGCGGTTTGATTTTCCGTAACAATCTGCTTCTGGTAGGAAAGGGCAGACAATCAATACAACCTTCATAGGGGTCTGTCGCTGACGATGTCCAGCCAGTGACTGGCACCATTAAGAAGGTGACAAGCGATTATAAATACACTCTCCTACTCAATGCTTGATCGGAGAAATAGGTATAAAGCGAGAGGACTAGTGTTTGATGAACAGAGAAGATGTTTGGATGTGAGATATCGGTCGGGTGAGACGGCCAGGATGTAGACCATGTTCGATGTACGTTGCTACTGTGTCTGTTTCGAGTTTTGCAGTGGCTAAAACAAGATCAGAGTGGCGAAATGGTAGCGCGTATGCACGGAATGCATAAGAACGCAGGTTCTATGAGCTATTCCGACTCGCCAACGCATCCCGAACCGGAACCTCAGGCGGTCTACCTCGGGCCCTAAGGGATTCCAGTAGCTTCGACCTGGCGTCGCGATACTCTACGCACGACCACACGACGTGCTCGATGTCCTGATAATCGTCGCCACAGGTGCAGAGCTCGCTCTCCACAATCCCGATACACCGGAGATGTGTTATTTGACATGACCCGTGACATAGCACGAATGAAATCACGGCTCACGTTCATCCCCCTGAACCAAGGTTTCGTCAATACCTTAGGGATAATGGAGTGTAGCCATCGTCCCAGTTCATCATTGCTCCATGAAGATTGCCAACTTTCGAGAGTTTTCTGACGAGAAATACTGAAAAATTCATTGAAACAGATTGGTCTTTCTTTTTTTGTTAACAAAGATCATCCAAAATCGTTACAAAAATAAAAAGTTCCAGAAGTTTTTTTCTCTCAAACCGCTGTATCATATCATATAGCAAAATTTTGATTAACACCTTTTTTATGAAAATTTTGCTTTCGTTCATAAAATTTTCAAAAAGTTAAGAAAAAATGATTTTAGAAAATTTTCATTATTTTCAAAATATGTAACTTTTTCAAATATTATTTTTCCATTCTATAAATGTGTCAGTATTTTACTTTAGACTTCAGCTACAACACATCAAAAAATAAATATAATCAATAATAGGTCTTTTGAGATGTTTAAATTTTTAGTGTTATTTTTTAAAATTCAAATAAACAAATCTAATTTTTTTTCAGCAGTGCTAATTTTTTTACATAGTGCTTATTATTATATAAACCATTGCAGTAGATACCATATCGATCGGACCCACCGTTTCTGTAATATATCTTATTAATAATATTCAAGGGATTTTTGAAGGGAATAACCTTCTGAAAAGTAGGGCTATAGTAAAAATGGCAAACTGATAATGCAAATTATCCATGTTGATCATGAAGAACGCATTGCATATGCTCTATTTTACCCAATTGTAAATATACAATGAAAATCGACGTTCGATTTCGTATAGAATTGCTCAATTACAATGCTGCTTTTATGAGCATCTACAAAGACGTAAATTTACACGGCTTTTTCTAAGTGTGTAGAAACGACTGAAACGCTTATTACATTCAAGCAAATATATTAATCTTCATTAGTTATTCTAACCCAGTCATATCTAAACGACCAGTATGGGAAATTTAACTAGATTGTTTGCTGCTTTGACCACCAGTCAGTAGCTTTGAAAGCAAAAATGACAGTTCAGACAAAAAACAACGATGGATGAGTTCTGCCAAATTTTAATTAATCGAGTTTAGAAAACTACTAAAAATTCTAGTTAATTCAACGATCGCGGGTGATTCCGTGGGAGTATTAAAGTAAGTATATTCAAATGGGGAATAATACAAAGAGGTATCATCTCACTGCAAGGTGTATTGAGTACGTTTTTCTTGGGAGCGGGTCATTTCACCGAAAGTCGTTTCGCCGAATGGGCCATTTCACCAAAAGCCGTTTCGCCGAAGAAGTCATTTCGCCGAAGAAGTTATTTCGCCGAAGAGGTCATTTCGCCGAAGAGGCCATTTCGCCGAAAGAATCATGTCGCCAAAAGGGTAATTTCGTTTACATCACATAATAATTTAGAAAACCGCAAATTCATCAAAATTATCAATTTGTTTTAGTCTTTTGAACAATTCATGTGGCGCAGCCACATAACCGAAAACATGGCTACGCAAGCTGAGTTGACCGACGACCCTCCATCGGAAGCGGCGGCATCTTGCATACAAACCTGTAGCTGCCTCGTTTGCCTGCTCTATTCAAAGCTAGGTTTCTTTACTTCAGTTACACACCTAGAAAATATCATGTAAATTTAAATCTTTTAAGACCGACATATATGAGCGTCAAAATGACTCATTTTTACAGTAGATCTAACGCACATTTGATGAATTCTGGCATATTTTTAAGTGTTGAAGCAAGTAAATTTACTCTTCTGCTGTAAAAGTAGTGTATGTTCGACACATATGTAAATCATTCTGGTAAAATTCATCATTAAATATTATTTTTTGCAGTGTAGACTCCATTCGCGATATGAAGACTATTGAAGAATTCGACGAAATAACCCTTTCGGCGAAATGGTGTTTGGCGAAATGACATTCGACGAAATAACCTTTTCAGCGAAATGACATTCGGCGAAATACCTCTTTCGGCAAAACGGTTTTCGGCGAAATGACCCTGATCCGTTTTTTCTTATACCATCTTATACCATAGACCCTCTAACTATCCGTTAAGTCTAGAAGCCACGAATACAGAATGAATCAAATTTCATCGATATGGACATATCTCCTAAGAAATTTTCGCTATCAATCAAACCATCCCTAAAAATGAAACGTAACCGTTCTTTTTCATCAGTACGGTAGCATAAATTTCATGCAGCCGCTGTGCCACGAAGAATGTCATTGAGAATGACAAAATTTCCCGCAAGCTTACTTGTCGATATTCTCAATGAGGCACCGTATGGAAGGAATCGTACAACTTTGCCTTTACAAATTGTGCTAGCAAATCGCATAATCGAAAAGACAAGCTATGCCGTCCCCGCAGCCGGTGTGAAAAGAGCTGTATAAAATATGTATTCAAAGACCGGTGCGAAGCTGCAGGAATTAGCATATAGATAAATTTTGTAGTGGAAGCTTTTTGTGAATACGGGATCATTTCTGCTCTGCTACGACGTACGCTTCGATCACATCTTTGAAACGTTTGAAACGTAGCCTGATTTTTTTCACATCTGTAATCACTGCTACACAAACCCATGACATGGTAATGTAAACATACACTAATGAGAATTGAACTTATATTGACTTTAAAAACCTAATTAAATAACTTATGCCAGTTTTATTTTTCGCGATGTAGATATTTGGCTCTATTGTATCAGAAAATAATCCTCCGCAATGTTAACCGAAAGCTTACTGAAAAATTCAAAAGTCTAAATCCTTAAGTTTCCTACAATTTCTTCAGAATAGACACTGCTTATAGTCTTAACCGGGTAGACATCACTTCTCCGAACGCATAAGAGCTTTTAAACTATATTTCCATACCTCTCGAAACACATTAAGAATTCAAAGTTCGAGTATCATGCACTCAGTATCCAGTTAATAAACCATATGTCATGGAGAAAATCAAGTTTGCTCTTCAAAAATGTTGATTATTGCTATTTCACGCATCATTTTCACAAGCTATAGGAATAATTTTCTTCAAGTGTTTTTCAATCAATTGGAAAAACTGTATTCGCACTAAAACCAGTACACCTGCTTTCCCAAGTCCAATTGACCGTCCTAGGCAAGTTCTCATAGCAGCAATCTACCGAACCGAAATCAAAAACGCACGGGGAGGAAAGGCTATAGCAGGATAAGCATGTGAAATCTGCCCCCAAAGGGAATTCATATTGTTATACCACATTCGAAAGGTCATAGACTGTAAACTATTTTCTCAAAGTTTCAACCCTTTAACTGCCATATTGACGGAACTAGGGTGGTTCTATTGATTTTTATTTTATTCGATTTTTGAAGAAACTGCTTCTCCGAAAAATTTGAAAAAAATCAGGCATGTTTAAGGCATTATGGGGATGCTTTGCAATTTTTTTCAAAATTTTTGAAGATGTATTTCTTTTATTAAAAAATACTAGAAAATTTTGAAACATATTTTTTCCCTCTTCCAATTTTTGCACCACCCTGGATTTTTTAGTGATAAATACAGAATTTTTGGACATGTTAAAGTAGTATGTTTCCATATTTTTTAAAAATGTGGACGACCAAAATATTTCATTTTTTCTAAAAAATTAATAACAGTCGACCATGCGTCCCCATCGAATTCTAAGAGAAGGAAACGCATGGTGCTTTGTTCTAGTAGTTTATGATGCAACTCAAGCGCAAGGCTTAGAAATCAAAGTAACGAAAAGAAGGAAATGAGTATCAACCTTTGCATAATACATACACGATCATACTTCGGGTACAACCTAGAAAGCTACAAAGCGAGAACTTACTGGTATGTGGTTCATATATGAATGGTAGTAATACATGAACGTCGCGAGTATCACACATATGAAATTCGGTTATGGCAGTCAAGAACTAGAGCTAGTGTCAGTTTTTATGTGTTGCTGATGGATGTAATGAAAGAATAATGAAAGAAAGAATGAAAATTTCATTACAGTGTCAAAAGTAATCATAAAGATATGTTATCGAGGGATGTGTACAGTTTTCTGGAAAAATGTATAATAAAGATAAAGTTGGAGTTTTGTGTTTGAAAACTTCAATCGAATATCTTTATGATGGTTTTCATGGTTTGTAGACTGAGAGCGCTGTATATTTTTTTATTTATTCTAAAATTTGAAACAACAGCAGATATAAAAAAATAGTGATGCGTTATTTTTCATTTTTGAGTTATAACCTTTGCATAATTTCAAATCAAGCATTTATCGACCATGTCTATTAAAAAACTTGATTCGCTGAATCGATCTCTTTAATTTTTGGGTATATTGTGTAGAAAGCTCCATATTTTCCAGAAAATATCTGAGAATACATAATTAACTCAGTAAGTGATTTTCACTCTCAGAGGAACGCTTCCAGGTTTTTACAGGTTTAATATGGTCAAATATCATTGAGCTTCGTGATATGCTGGTGTAAATGAGAAAGATTTATTCGTATTTTTGTTCAAATTGCGAACAGGAAGTTCTAATAAGATAATATTATCAATCCTTGGATTGGAACGAGTGCAATAAGTATCGGAATATAGTAGCTCTGGAACAGAAGCTTTTGAAAAGGATGTTCTGCCAAGTAATTTTGGATTTAAAGCTTTATCACGAGATGACCCAATTGAGACACACAGATCACAAAAAAGCTATTCGGGCTGGTAATAAGTCTTATTTTTAAAAGCTTACAAGTACTATATCGAGTACACTACAAATTCGACTGGATATTTGGGAATCCAGCGCCGTTGCTGTGAATGCGTTATTGGCAATAGAACTGTTGGTTGCTGTTCACACGAGGCCGCCATTATTCACTACCTCTCCTTATGCTCGGTTTTTATCCAGAATTGTAAGACCGGCGAAAATATTGTCAGAAATGCTTAAATCAGAACAGCTACCAAGTGAGGTTGATAATTCTATAGAATAAACGAAAAGAATCAGAGAGAAAATGTGTGCATTGAAACAGCAATGTATTTTTATAACATTTTTATCCCATTTCCTATTTAAATGAAAAATACAGTCAATAATTTTCAGAAATTTTTTCGTGACCTTTCTTACATGAAACTTCTTAATCATTTCATAAAGACAAATGAAGTTTCAATTTAATAATTGACCCTTTTGAGTCTTAGTTCTGACTCCTACTGCGTCCATTAGTTCATCCAATAGCAAAATTTTATTAAAAATGATGTGCTGATAAAAAAAACTCCAAGTGGGTTATGAAATCAACCTCAAAATGTATAAAAATTTCAGCTTATTTTAAAATTTATAGCAGTTCATCGTTTGGTTTAAATAATATGAAATTTAAAAAATAAGAGGAATATGCTTTATTAAACTCAAATTGATGTGACTATATTAGTATTATATTAGGATAAGAATTCTATGTAAAAGTGATGCTACGGCGAAGAACAACTTATGTAAATTGCCTCAAGAAATAAACGTATTTATGGAAAAACAATTCTAAGAAATCGATTCCAACCTTCATCAGTGGCCACTTTTGTTTGACACCAATATAAAAAAGAAAAAATTAAATTCACTGCTGTTTCAACTCGCTATGTATTAAGTGAAATGTACAGAGCTGGCAAAAAGAAACCGCGTTGTACGAGACCCAACAGTGCAAAACGATTTGACCATCTCATGAAACACTATCGAATCATCGAATTATATACAGTCACTCGCTCTAGTTCTTGACTGCCGTAACCGAACTGCATATGTGTGATACTCGCAACGTTCATATATTACTACCATTCATATATAAACCACATACCAGTAAGTTCTCGCTTTGCAGCTTTCTAGGTTGTACCCGAAGTATGATCGTGTATGTATTATGCAAAGGTTGATACTCATTTCCTTCTTTTCGTTACTTTGATTTCTAAGCCCTGCGCTTGAGTTGCATCATAAACTACTAGAACAAAGCACCATGCGTTTCCGTTTTAAGAGAACTTTATGGGAACGCATGGTCGACTACTACTAGAAACTGCTAAGATAAAGCACCATGCGTTTCCTTCTCTCAGAATTTGATGGGAACGCATGGTCGACTGTTATTGATTTTTTAGAAAAAATTAAATATTTTGGTCGTCCACATTTTTAAAAAATATGAAAACATACCATTTTAACATGTCCAAAAATTCTTTATTTATCACTAAAAAATCCAGGGTGGTGCAAAAATTGGAAGAGGGAAAAAATATGTTTCAAAATTTTCTAGTATTTTTTAATAAAAGAAATACATCTTCAAAAATTTTGAAAAAAATTGTAAAGCATCCCCATAATGCCTTAAACATGCCTGATTTTTTTCAAATTTTTCGGAGAAGCAGTTTCTTCAAAAATCAAATAAAATAAAAATCAATAGAACCACCCTAGCTCCGTCAATATGGCAGTTAAAGGGTTGAAACTTTGAGAAAATAGTTTACAGTCTATGACCTTTCGAATGTGGTATAACAATATGAATTCCCTTTGGGGGCAGATTTCACATGCTTATCCTGCTATAGCCTTTCGGTTCCCCAGGTAAAACACAAACGACCAACTTCTGCATGTACTGAGTAACGCCCGTCGTCAATGTTATGGAACGGTGCGGCTGAGATTCAAGGTGCAAAACATAACAAGGATTACGTGTCTTTGCCAAAGCCACGTGTTTTAATCATCCTTTCGCCACATCGCTAACCCTTGGCATTGTTGCTATAGGAAGATAAGAAAGCACTCAAGTCCTCTAGATCACCGGCAGTGGCGTTTTGAATGCAGCAAAATTTGCATATAAAGCCAGAACGAAACGTCAGCATTATCTCGGGAATAGTGATGGAGGGAAGAAGAGAGATGCTTTCAAGCGCGAGGACGCTGAATGAACAGTTCACTTCATACAGGCACAGTACAACTACATTCCGTATGTGTGCGACTCTCTCTCTCTCCACTTCGACAAGAACAAAATGTGGTGTATTGGTTCAATAGCATACACAGTGCGTCCATTAAGTTTCGAGAGTGACTCTATAAATCGCAAAACAAACAAGATTTCTTGAGTTTTTCAAATTTATGATTCGAAGTATTCTCCCTTCGATTTAATACATTTCTTTCAGCTATTCAACAGTGATTTAATTCATGCTTCAGCTCATTTTGTGGAATAACCGCCAATGTTCGCGTCGAAGCCGTTTTAATGGTCTCAACATCTTCAAAAAAGCATCCGTTCAACTTCGGAAACAATGAGAAGTCACACGACGCCATATCAGGTGAATACGGTGGGTTGTCCAACACACAGAATTGATTTCGGACCAAAAACTGACGAACAATGATTGGTTTGTGACTCGGTGCACTGTCCATCAAATGCTTTAAAACTTCAATATAGGGAAAGATGGGGTAAATCGTACCCCTGAGGAAAAATGCACCTCTTGATTTAATGAAACTGAAAGTCTGTCATGACAGTAGTAAATTTTAGTAACGATAGTTCAATCATATCTGGGAAAATAACCAAAAACCAATCATGTCTCTTTTAAATTTATTTTTTGTTGTTCGTTTCATTGTAATTTTCTATAGTGAGGAAGACGATTTATAATATGTAACCAACTAGCTTCTTTGCCAATTCTGCGTTTTTCTAGAATTAGTTATAATACAGATGATGTATTTGCAATTATATGGAAAAATCGTCAAAATTATCGTCCCATGTTTTTGGGGGCAAAACGACCCGAGTTGTGTGGGGCGAAATGCGAATAAGAATACGCTAACAAAAGATATGTATAAGTTATCAATTTAAAGGATAATAGTGAGCCATCTTCCATCTGACAAATATTTCTTCCACGAAAAGGTTGAAACTTTCTTTAGATAAGAAAAAGAACCTTTATGAGAGTGCGTTTCGCCCCGTTGTTGTCATGTGTTTTGATGCGTTGTTTTTATGGATGTTCTACCAAGTTGCGTTTAATTTCATGACCGATCTTTGTTCCATGTTGGAATATCAACGTCAGATGAAAAACATGTTTTAATCAACCTAGTAGTGTAATGATGCCTTTCTCATATATAATATTGTGGTATTCTATTCAAAAAATTTCTCTTCTATTTTTGAAAGAAAAGAAAGGGATTTTTTGTGCATCAACTAGTATAACATACGGAATGAAACAGTCATCCTTAAGAAAACGAAGTAGGTAACATTATATGCATTTCCGGAACCGGAACCCGAGAACCGTACAAACTTTACTAGTTTTTATTCAAATTTTGAAGATTTTTTTTACAACGGACTGGAGTCCACTAGGAGATTGATAGTGCCTATTAGCTCTCTCCGGACAGTACCAGCTTAGATGCCGTGTGGAATCCGGCGGAAAAAATGAGCCAAGAATAGATCCACTGGGTTCCTGCTTCCATGTCGTAAAAGGCGACAATTGTAGGAGTTTCTTTTTCCTTTCAGTTATCAGATATTTTCAATGTTTCACTTCTGATTACTGTATTTTACTAAATTATCTCTTCATTCAACCTATCAATTTCCGTCTAGACGGAGAAAAGTTTTTTTTGAAATGTTTTCTTCTTTCATGTTATTGATTGTCTTTCAGGATTACAAATTTAATGATTAAAATCAACTATTGCGCAAATCGGTTGATATTACAAAGTTAATAAGAGAGATAACATATATCGGTATATTGAATACTTTTTTTTTATTTAAAAGATATTTTTTTATTCAGGCCTATTTGCGTACAAACTTTACGTGACCGATTGAGCCGATTTTTTAAATAATTTTTTTTTTAGTTGGATCTCGTTATCACCCTTTTTCTTTTCCATTTCCCTCCTGCGAGGAATGAGGGGCACTTCGTTCGTGGTTCGTCTCGTCATCGATTGCCGCATCGATGGTATTGTTGTCGATTTCCGTCTTCTTTTCGTTACTAGTTGGTATAGATGCACCTTGTTCTATATTGGTTGCAATTGCTGGTTGGTTGGAGGGTAAGTTGTTAACTGCAGCCGGTGTACTTTGTTATATAGAGGATACTGATGGTTTCGTTGAGGAGGATGCTTCATTGTTGTTGGTGACTGTCACAGGTGTACTGGGGTTGCTTGGGGTTGGTGTGAAGTAAGCACCATTGTCCTTTGGTGTAGTTGTCTCCTTGTCCAGTTTATCACATGGCTTACCGTAGCGAACAGCTTTTCGGCAATATTGACATGTGGCCATCTGATTGCATAGGTAACAAGTGATTTGCACGGAATTCTTGTATCTGGACCGAAAATCGCATAAGAAGGTATAGGCCTCTTCAAGTGTATGCGTAATAAACGTACGCCATTTAGAATACCGGGGAAAAATTCTTCCACTTTTCTTTTTCGGTAGAGAGAATCTCTCCGTATTGGGACATGGTTTTGCGAATATATGAATCAGTGACGCTTGAGGGAAGATCATGCATACGCACTTCTATAGCACTATCTTCCATATATAATGGAATGTTGTACTTAATGTTCTCGTGCTCCACATAGTGCACATTGTTGTTGTCTTTTGCGAATTGAATTGCATCCAAATCTTTATAAAACTGGATGTAAACAACATTCTTCGTCTTATTGCATTGAAGTAAATGCACACCTTTAATGTCAAGATGCATTTGCTCCTTAAGAAAACCTTCAAGTTCTCGTATCGAAGGTCGAATTTTGCACTGCCTGAAGTCAACAACAATTGTATTCTTTTTTGTCGGCGGTAGCTTTTGTTCGTTTGGTGCACTCATTCCGAGGTCGTTCTATTGTTCACTACATAATACTATACTTGGTTTCTTGTGTCCCGAACGTAAGCGGTTTTGTTTTATCTACTGACTTGGATGAGATGTGAAACCGAACTAAAAAAAACACTTGATATTAATATTTCAAACAATAAATTAATATTTTTCTCGATATCCGGCTGCCCAGATCAACCAATATAACCAATTATTAATTTTCATATAAATAAAAATAATAAAACGAAAATAATACAGAATCAAGACGCGCGTGAAATCTGTTGACCTTTATTTGGTGATATAAAATGATTTTATAAAAACTGCTTAGAATATGTCAATGCAATGAATCAACTATTTTGTCTAAATCCTATTCACTCGTTTATTTTGTATCACGTAATTAAATTTATAAAAAAAATAGGGAAGTTTTTATTCTTTACCCAATAGTATTGCAAGTTTTTTTTCAGTTTCCTCGAATAAGAGCTGTGAATCAAGACTTCCCGGGACTTCAACATAGGATATTGTTGAAACGTTCACTCGGGAAGTTAGTGAGTTTAGTGATGCATCCGAGCATCTTGAAATCGGAACATACTGAGTCGCGCGCGAATAATACCAATACTGAAATTTTTACTAACAAATATCCTTCTCCCGTGACACTTGTGGAGTGCGCAGTAGTATATACGGCCTCTAGTAACAACAAGTGTTGGACTAACATCCCTTCCCATTCCTTAAACGATCTACGTTCGGGCCTGGCCGGCGCCGGTACTGATCAATGAATTCTGGAATTACCAGAAGATGTACATTGAAGGATGATTTACCAGTCCCAGGTCGGATCATCTAGAAACTCCCTGTACAATTTCAGCTAATCCCGATCAGTAACGGAGTAGCAACCAGGGGTGGTCGCCCGAGCTCAAGCTCAAGCTCAAATTTTGAAGATTTTTTACAATTTTACCATCGTACTATAAACGACGATTTGACTTTTTGTTGTATCCGAAAATATGCAGTGTTTCTTAGTAGGACCATAAGACCTTTCATTTGACCCTAAGATTGGGTATAACGGTTTTGAGTCCAGTTTACAACTTTTTTTACGGTTTTTGTTTTGCCAGTTTAAGTAACGGTTTACAATATTCAACACACTTTACCCTATAACTCCGGAACCGGAAGTCGGATTCGGATGAAATTCAGGAATTCCGTATGGGACCGTAAGACCTTTCATTTGAATCTAAATTTGTGGAAATCGGTCAAACAATCGCTAAGAAAAAAGAGTGAGATCCATTTTGGAATATATGACCACTATTTCCGGTGCTTCCGGAACCGGAGACCGAGAAACAGGATAGCCGGTATCGGTTTGTTTAGTTACCTACTGATGATGGCTATCGATTTGTGTAGTTTTGAGACCAGTTTGGACATTTTTTCACGTGTTTTGTTCCGCCGGTTTAAGTGACGGTTTACAATATTTAACACACTTTACCCTATAATTCCGGAACCGGAAGTCGGATCCAGATGAAATTCAGGAATTCCGTATGGGGCCATGAGACCTTTCATTTGAATCTAAGTTCAGCCATCTTCGAAAAAAACCTAGTGAGATTAATTGACACATACACACATACACACACATTTGCCGTAAACCGACTGGTCTCCAACGACGAGCTCGTTTCGGTGGCGAAAGTATTGAAGGTGAAGATGGCTCCCGGTCCGGATGGAATCACCAACGTGGCGTTGAATGCAACGATCCTGGAGTTTCCAGATATGTTCAGGTCAGTGTTGCAGATATGCCTGGAGGAAGGCAACTTTCCGGAGAGGAGGAGATCGCTACTGCGCCGTGGTGACGATAGATGTTAAAAACGCGTTTAACAGCGCCAGTTGGGAAGCTGTCGCCGCAGCCCTGCATAAAACGAAATCAACTTAGGGCAGAGATCGTTTAGAGTGGCAGCAGGTGTTCCACAGGGGTTAATATTTGGCCCAATGCTCTGAAACGCAATGTACAACGGTGTGTTATCACTGAAGCTCCCGGCAGGCGTCATTATCGTGGGGTTCGCAGACGACATCGTATTAGCGATATCTGACGAATCAATCGATGAAGTCGAAATGCTGGTATCGGAGTCAATAGACACTGTCGAAAGATGGATAAATGGAGTGAAGCTACAGATATCCCATCACAAGACAGAAGTGCTCGTAGTCAGTAATCACAAAGCAGTCCAAATGCTGGAGATCACGATCGGAGAGGAGAGAATTCCTCTTTGTCCCTCTTCCCCTCTTTGTCCGGAGTGTGTGAACGTGGAGGAAACACCGGCGCACGTCGTCGACGAAAACACGTGGTACGTTGTTGACAGAGCAGTAACGGGGATGCTGTGCGCGCTGCAGAGGAAGTGGCGCGAATACCAGAGAGCGCCGGACACTGATCCGGGTAGGAATGATCCACCGCCGGGGACATTACCAAGTCGTCCGTAACAACCCACTAATGGAGCGCAGAGCAGTAGGTAGCCGCGACCACCGGCCGCTGAAGGATCAGCAAATAAGCGTCGGATCGGGAGTTTTTCCGTCGTCGGAGAACTCTCCGTCGGTGTAGAATTAGACGAGTAGATTGCGACGTAACACCGGTATGGGTCATCTGGGCGCCAGTGAACCGGAAGCCTTCCTCCAACCGGAATCACTGGAGCGACTCAGGCATCCTGCCGATCGATCCGGTCACGGGTATCGGAATTACGGGAGAACTTCCATCGTCGGGGAATTCTTCGTCGGGGTAGCGTAGATCCTTCGTCGGGGACTAGCCGAGTAGAGGCCACAGGACCGAAGTCGACTCGTCGGGGAGCCAGTAAACCGGAAGCTATGCTCCAAGCGGAATTACAGGACCGACCTCGGTACTCATTCGAGTGTCCCGCGTGGCGAAACACGAGATTCGGTGTTGGGATGAGCTCTTTCACCGGGGAGCTCTCCGTCGGCGTAGTCTAGATCCTTCGACGGGGATTGGATGTAGATTGCGACGCAACTCTGGTATGGATCTTCGAGGTACCAGTGAACTGGAAGTCATCCTCCAACCGAAATCACTTGACCGACCCAGGCACCCTGCCGTTCGAACCGTTCACGGGTTTTGGGAACGTAGGTCCGGGGAAACTTCCATCGTCGGGGAACTTTTCCGTCGGTGTAGGCTAGATCCATAGTCGGGGATTAGCTGAGTAGTTCGCAACGTATACCAGTCCTGGGTAGTCGAGGTGCCAGCGAACCGAGAGAGGTGGTGCTTCGGCAACCCAATTTATGTGTGCATTAGAGACGGTCGGGTGTTGTACCCGAAACCCGACGGGTCGAGTTCGAGTTCAGAAAAAATATTTTTGTCGGGTTCGGATACGGATGATGATTTTTTTATTTGTAACGAATAGGGGTCGGGTACGAGGTTAAAAAGAGGATGCCGGGTTTTGGGTTTTCGTATCCGAATACCCGATTTTTTTCGGACTCGAGTCGGGTACGGTTAGAAGTTTTTATTTCTATCGGATACGGGTTGGGTTCGGGTTTAAAAAAATGCTTACTCAACCATATCACGAATCATGAGATTGCTTGTGTGTGTTCGATGTCAATGGACTCGATTGTATTTTCAAAACGATGTAACTTTTCATTTTCTTGATAGCGTGTACGAAATCGGTCAAAACACGCTGTGTGCATCGTTCGTAAAGGCAGTGTTGTGTTTTCATCTCCCGTACCAATACGTACCGGTACGTACCGGTTTCGCATAATTAGTTTTGACACTCATCGCCGTGTAATTACGTCATCGTCAGACGCCCTAAACAGCGGATGAATTGATAAGATATAAATTTAAGCATCATCAGTTTAGACCACAGTATAGTATCCAATCTGAAATGAGTAACATCTGTCAACTTTGACATAGTCGAAACTTGGCTAGCCTTTTTGTGATAAACTTTACCCATGAATGCATTGCTTCCTAAAGTGAAAATATAGACGAGCCCTAATCTGACAGCATTTGAGCTACCAAAAGTCTGCGCTAATGTTCATGGCAAAATAATGGTAATAGTGAATTAAAGAGGGAAACCACTGAATCAAAGTGAATAACACTTTTCTATTAAAAGCTCCAGTTATAGTCAGTCACATTGGATGATTGATTGTCTATTGGATTGAATCAGGTATCAGGAATTCTTTGATACTTCCAGGATCCGTGAAAGAGACAATTTATGACAAAAATTTTTCTGTTAGTAAATATAAAAGTGCACGTTTTTGCTACAAGGTATGACAACGGTGTAAATGTGCCTCAGTTATATAATATAAAAATAATGCGAAATATCAAATAGATATTTAACGAGAATTTGAAAGTTTGGAATAAAAACATCTCTTGCGTAATAACAATTTTAATATGTGATTCTTTCAGTGCTATAAAAAATTCATCAATGCGTCTCTGCCTGCATCGAAGCCTGCTCACTATCCTACACTTTCCGGATTTTAAATGTACCATACTTTTTCGTCGACCGGAAATGCCATATATATGTACGTCTAGGCAACAGCACACTTACTTGAAGATCAGGAAAATTTTACCCTCGTCATCCAAGGTTATCTCATTTTGCCAGGCACATGGGTCTCGGTCAAATGCACTGCAATGACAATGACATCCCCAGCAATGCTGACAAGCACGTATTAATTTTTAATTTTGTTTTATGCTATACTGCACTCACCTGGACTTTCGACCGACCATCCGTTGCCGACTGTGACTGTAGCTAATATCATTCAAGACACTGTTTGGTAGCTTTGTAACCCGAGGGGATAATCTTTTCCAAAGTGCTCGACGATTCGGTTGAAGTAAAAGACACACTCATTTTTATAAGAATGTCCTGGAGAATCTTCTCAATGATCACTTCAAATGCATGGAAGTGCTGTTGTAGTATTGTTCGTAAAGTAGCATTACTAATCTGGGTGTGATAATGAGTATTTTTCACAAGAAAATTAGTTTTCCACATAACATAACCTTAAATAGAAAACCTCCTAATAACAACTAATACGTGACAAATGTTTGGACATTTGGTTTGTTGATTTAAAAAAAGTGAAATCGTTTGTTCCTCGTGTTCTGAAACGATACAAAAAATGTTTTAATAATTTTTATTATAATCAAGTGATTGATTTCTAAATTTTATTGGAATATGACCTCCGGTTCCGGAATTACATTCAATTAAAAAATCCTAAACTCACTCAGATCTGATTTCGGGTTCCGAAGTTACAGGGCGATAAGAGTAAAAATATCAATTCTAAAATTAGATATGCAAAACGAAGCAGATTATTCAAAACTACAGGGTGATTTTTTAAGAGCTTGAGAACTTTTTTAAACAATAAAACGCATAAAATTTGCAAAATCTCATCGGTTCTTTATTTTAAACGTTAGATTGGTACATGACATTTACTTTTTGAAGATAATTTCATTTAAATGTTGACCGCGGCTGCGTCTTAGGTGGTCCATTCGGAAAGTCCAATTTTGGGCAACTTTTTCGAGCATTTCGGCCGGAATAGCCCGAATTTCTTCGGAAATGTTGTCTTCCAAAGCTGGAATAGTTACTGGCTTATTTCTGTAGACTTTAGACTTGACGTAGCCCCACAAAAAATAGTCTAAAGGCGTCAAATCGCATGATCTTGGTGGCCAACTTACCGGTCCATTTCTTGAGATGAATTGTTCTCCGAAGTTTTCCCTCAAAATGGCCATAGAATCGCGAGCTGTGTGGCATGTAGCGCCATCTTGTTGAAACCACATGTCAACCAAGTTCAGTTCTTCCATTTTTGGCAACAAAAAGTTTGTTAGCATCGAACGATAGCGATCGCCATTCACTGTAACGTTGCGTCCAACAGCATCTTTGAAAAAATACGGTCCAATGATTCCACCAGCGTACAAACCACACCAAACAGTGCATTTTTCGGGATGCATGGGCAGTTCTTGAACGGCTTCTGGTTGCTCTTCACTCCAAATGCGGCAATTTTGCTTATTTACGTAGCCATTCAACCAGAAATGAGCCTCATCGCTGAACAAAATTTGTCGATAAAAAAGCGGATTTTCTGCCAATTTTTCTAGGGCCCATTCACTGATTTGCAAGCGTTGCTCGTTAGTAAGTCTATTCATGATGAAATGTCAGAGCATACTGAGCAAATAATAATGCATGAAAATCATAACCTCAAAAAATCTGAGCAAATACTAATGCATGAAAATCCTAACCTCAAAAAAATCACCTTTTAGTTGACAAAATATTCCAATTTGAAGAACTTGTTAATTGTGGGTCAATCAAAATTATTTCAGTTTTCGGGAGTACCGAAAAGTGTGACTAAAAGCTTAAAAATGGTAGGTACTAACTTCGAGTTATCGGAGACAGTTCGACAGATTCTCACAAACTTAGATTTGAATAAAAAACTGTACTAGTAGATAGGTCTTCAAATTCCGTAAAGCTACGATTACATTAGCCAGTTTATTTGCACAAACTTGTGCAATTTGACTGTAATATAGTGTAATCGGTTCGCAGTTGTCCGCAAGTAGTCAAAATCGGCTTGACTGTCCATCTGTATTCAGTCAAAGTGTGCAGATTATCTGTGACAATGTAATCACAGTGTGATCATAGTCGACAGACAAACAGTTGAGGACTGTACAGACAAATTTGACTGTTTCTGAAATTGTTGTGCAGAAGTTGTCTGCCACAGATTTCTATGACAACCAAAAACTTGTTTATTTCATCCAAACACCAAGCAAAACGTTCCAGCACCAGTGTGAGAAGTGAGTACACGTGGTTTTCCTCAAGAGGTTTGGTTTCGTGATCAAATTTTTTCAAATGTGTAGAAACCAGATAGTAATAAAAAACCTGTTTTAATCCACCTAATGGTATATTGATGGCTTTCTCGTATTACTCATACTCTCACACTCTCATATATGTGGTGTTCTTCGAAATAATTTTTATTGCTTCTTGAAAGAAAACAAAAAAATTGATTGGGCATCAATTAGTACAACCAACAACCAACAAAATAAAACAGTTTTGCTATTGCAGGTACTTCTGCAACAGGTGTAAATGAAGTTGGTTCGAATGACCATCCGTTAACATGACTTACAAACTGTATTGATTTTAGTCAATTTTTAAAAAATTGTATGATTCGACCATCGTACTTTAAACGACGGTTTAAATTTTAAATACTTATAATTTTAAAAATGACAAAAATACAATTTTAAACACTTGCATCCGCACAAAGTTGAGGAGTTTTGGTCTTTTATTTGAACCTAAATTTGTGAATATCGGTTAAGCGACCTCTACGAAAAGTGAGTGAGTTCAATTTTTGAGTATATGACCACTATTTCAGGAACAGGGAGCCGGGAAAAAGTACTTAAAATCGATCGAAATCGATTAACAAGTATTAGACACCACTTCTATCTCTGAACCACGTGTACTCACTTCTCACCGAACCGCGTTGTCAATGTCGTCATTTCCGGTCGGAATAATGAAGCTTATTGCACATTTCGTAGAATTCCTTAAATAAATTACTACTGAATTTTCCTTCACGATAAAGTGCAATGGATTTCCAGAAGCATAGTACTGAAACGTTTTGCTTTGTACTTGGATGAAATAAAGGTGAAAAATTAAATAATGAATTATTGAAAAAAATATTAACCACTCCAAATTAAAAAATGCTCAACGGTAACACAAAATTTAATTCTTTTAAATTTTTTTGTCTAGATTTTGTAAATATTTACCGAGTTTCTTCTTTATGCATCCTTCGTGGGATATTTCTTTGCTTACTGTTCCGGTAATGATGCTCGACCACAACTGCATACTGCCTGCCAAACCAAATATTTTGTGAAAAACATGACCTTTTTCTACGTACTGAAATGCTCCTCTACGCCGCTCCGTTGCATGGCAGTATAAAAAGATATTCTGGAAAGCTGCTTGAAGTCTTTCTGCACATAAGTTTGCGATACAACTTTAGAGTCCGTGTTTAGCCATCACATTCTGTTTATCAATATGTTATGGTTCGGTACAGCTTCCACCTCGAACGACTTCATCGCTTGCCGGTGGTTGAAAGTATGCAGGAAAGTTGAAGACATTTTTATTTTTCTAGCCACAGTACGTATCGAAAAATCTGGTCTCTTCTGCAATATTTGCTTCACCTTTGAGACCTTCTGGTGGTTCATCAGATTCGTTTTTGTTCCTCTCCCAGCCTTCTTGGCTGTTGTCAAACGTGTATCAAAAGATTAAGGAAAATTATGGACAGTGCTTCCAGGAAAACCAAGCTTTTTTGTAAGCTTTTTAACTGACAGCTCCGGATTTTCATTACGACCGCACACAATTGCTTATCGCACTTCCTTTTTTCCGACGCCATCTTCGATCTAAAAGCTTGTAGTATAATCAAAAATTGATTTTACACAATGAACAGTACGATATTTACTCAATGAACAGACTACGTTCATCAGTCTGCTATTACGATTGCGTTGATGAAGTATTTCCAAACATAACAGATCGGCTGAAAAGTTCGTATCGTTTCTATGAGAGGGCGCCACTAGAATTAAATCCATACCATTTTCAGTTAGTACCAATCTTCAAAAGATACGTGTATAAATTTGACAGCTGTCTGATTATTAGTTTGTGAGATATTGCATTTTGAATGAAGCTACTTTTGTTATTGTGAAAAAAATGGAAAAAAAGGAATTTCATGTGTTGATGAAACACTACTTTTTGATGAAAAAAAGTGCCACCAATACCAAAAAATGGCTTGATGAATGGCTCCAGACTCTGCACCGGGCGAAGCAACAATTCGTAAGTGGTTTGCAAAATTTCGTACTGGTCATATGAGCACCGAAGATGATGAATGCAGTGGACGTCCAAAAGAGGCTGTTACCGATGAAAACGTGAAAAAAATCCTCAAAATGATTTTCAATGACCGTAAAGTGAAGTTGATCGAGATAGCTGACACCCTAAAGATATCAAGAGCTTTGTCCAAAATGGGTGCCGCGTGAGCTCACAATCGATCAAAAACAAAAACGAATTGATGATTCTGAGCAGTGTTTGGAGCTGTTATATCGAAATAAAACCGATTTTTTTCGTCGATATATAACAATGGACGAAACATGGCTCCATCACTTCACTCCGGAGTCCAATCGACAGTCAGCTGAGTGGACTGCACGCGATGAACCGAACCCAAAGCGTGGAAAGACTCAACAATCGGCCGGTAAGGTTATGGCGTTTGTATTTTGGGATTCGCATGGTATAATTTTCATCGACTACCTTGAAAAGGGAAAAACCATCAGCAGTGACTATTATATAGCGTTATTTGAGCGATGGAAGGACGATATTTCAAAAAAACGGCCTCATTTGAAGAAGAAAAAAATTTTGTTTCATCAAGACAATGCACCGTGTCACAAGTCGATGAAAACCATGCTGAAATTGAACGAATTGGGCTTTGAATTGCTCCCTCATCCACCGTATTCTCCAGATTTGGCCCCCAGTGACTTTTTCCTGTTCTCAAACCTCAAGAGAATGCTCGCTGTTAAAAAATTTAGAAGCAATGAAGAGGTAATCGCTGAAACTGAGGCCTATTTTGAGGCAAAGGACAAATCGTACTACAAAAATGGTTTCGAAAAGTTGGAATATCGCTATAATCGCTGTATCACCTCTGATGGCAATTATGTTGAATAATAAAAACGAATTTTGGCAAAAAAAATGTGTGTTTCTATTAAACGATACGAACTTTTCAGCCGAACTGTTATGTATTTAGGGGTGTCCAGATTCTGTCGCAAACAAACCTTACTATTTCGCAAAAGCGGAGTCAATTTATATGGTCAACAACCAACAGGACCAATATATTAAATTTAACGGTTTTATTCACATTCTGCCTATTCGTCGTTCTAAATGAAGGATTGAAATGTTAAATTTATATAACTCCAGAACCAGATGTTCTGATTCGCTTAATTTGATTTGATTTAATACCGAGTCTATACTAACCGGTTCAACAACCCTGAGATTCTACGATGCTTCATTGTATTATGATATTTCTCCCGATTTTTAAAGCACAGAACATTGAAAAAAAATCACTTGTTTTCAAAAATTGTGTAGAACAACTATGACAAAAAAATATTTTTTTAGTTTTTATGCAATTATATTATTATAATATTATAGTTTATTATATTATTTGCGATTTGTGATAGCTTCATTCAAATCGCTTCAATTTTTAAAGAATGACGTGATATTCTACACATTGTTGCAAATGTGTAGAAAATAACTGAGAAAAAAAATTGTTCGTTGTTTCTCTAATGATCAAATAGAACCAATTATATAGTAATATGCAATGAGCAATATGCAATGAACGTTCAGTGAAAAAAACATTCCATTCTGAATATTGATTACAGTAAATACAAAGACTTTGATTTAACTCTAGCTGTTTTTTTACTAGCACACAGCAGACGCAGCATTTGAATTGACACTGCGAAATCCTTCGCTTCTGTTACTTCTGCGTATGATATTCAAGCTTTATTGGGAAAATATATTTTCAAAAAAACATGCCTGGGTTTAGCGACTGGAGTTTTTTATTATCATTACAATGATGATTAATCACAGCATGTACGAAAATATGATTTTACCTAATGATATTACTCCATCACCATAATATAGCTATAAAAATTTCATATACATCGCGAAATAAGAAATTCCGACACATGTCATCGGCCACACTTCCCATAAAGTGGCTATGGTTTTTCTCAACCGTCGTATCGTGTTCAACCAAAACCAAACACCGGTAGCGTACATTCTTAGCCGTACCGCTGTTCTGATCTTTTCAACATAGTTGAAAACTCATGCACATGAGTGCTCGGTAGCCATGGACTCGATTGTGGTTTCAGAACCGAGCTTCGGTGTCAATTTTCGTTTTCTTTACCACGTGTACGAAATCGAAAACCGCATACAGCGCGCATCGTTCGCAAAGGCGCTGTTGTGTTTTTTTCATCCGTACCTGCACGTACCGGTGCGGTTTCTCTACCCACTTTGGGATTGTCGAAAGGGTCGTGTACAAGCTGAAATCTCCATTTACGAGCGAAATGGTGACATGCAGATAGGTTCAGTTCAAAGTTGGTTTATGAAAATGATCATAGATATTTCTTTTTCATTAAATGTGGCAAAACACAATTAATCATCTTTCAGCATAAGCACAGAGCTAGTATTCTTAAACTAAGCCATAATCATGTAACCTAAATGAGATGATCTGACCAAACAAAATATTTTGGTCTAATGTTTGATAAACATCTTGCTTTCAAGGATCACATTGAAGAAATTTAGACTACCAGGAATAAAACTTTTCAAAAGATTCAGAAGGGTAGAGTCAATTATTATGCAAGGATCTACTCGACAATTTCCTCAATTACAAACAATCTATGCGCTATGACTAGAATAAGTTTTTAGCTAAGTACATCCACCATAATCAAAAGTTTGTGTTTATTAAGTGAACCTAAGAATTTTTTTCATTTTTATTGTCGTTGTACTGAGTCGCATCTTGTATACAACTCTGTAATTTTTTTTCTCCGCTCTATTTTCTCGGAAATAGCTGAGCCGATTTCACCAACTTCAGGATCGTATGAAAGCTACTGTTGGGTTGTGAATCAAGTTCGAAGATCAACTGGCTATCACTTCTGGTCCCAGAAGTTAAAAGGCATAAGTGACGTAACCAACAAAACTCATTTATATTCTCTTCGCTGAATATTCTCGTAGATAACGGAACCAATTATAATAAACTTGGGCCCGTTTGAAAGCTACACCACATATGCTAACAGTACATAGAAAATGCGCTTCTGAAAAGTTTTACTTGTACGTAATAAATAATGATAATATGCAATTACAAATGCCAGTGAAAGACTTCCTGCAATGTGCAAGAGGTCATAAAACACCGCGGGTGGTTAATAGATAAAAACTCAAACCAACACACGTTACATTAGGAATGTGCAATACTTCTACTTCCCAACCACGATTGTGTTGTATTGCAATATTCCATTGTTGATTTAAGTTTTCATTCGACTCCGTCAAGTGTTTAAATAAGTTGATGGAATTCAATCAAAACAACGTTTAACGGTGCTTTGTTGTTTTGAGTTGCAGGCTGGAGTCATTCGTTAAGTTTTATTTTGGATTGCAAAAAAATAGATTGATATATTACCATCAATATTGGACACGATTTACATAATGAGTGCTATCATGTGGTAAGAATTGAATCATACGATAAAACTCGATTGATAACGAACGGTTTGTATGGCTCTTATGAAAAGTTATATTGTTATGAAATCAGATTGTTCGTTAGGTGGCATCGTTGTGTTTGCATGGAACGGATATAAACACGCTATTAGCTCTTCTCCGTACGATATTTTGGTCATATTAATCGTCACCCAAACAGTAATCCATTAAGAGCTTTATTCAGGTAGATTATTTTCATCAAAGCTACGTAAATGTCGGCTCGCATCTACCTGTTATGTTTAATTTTTTATCACGGAGAAAAATCAGTTGCGTAAGAAAATTGACTACATTTGCGACAAAGATAAATCTATTGAAAGCTCTGATACAGATTAAATATGTAAAATATATAAATATAATGAAAAAATTTCATCCGTATATGTTTCTAATCTGAGTATCCAACAACGGAAAATGCTGCGCTTCAGGTTTTCATTGACTTTGCATTTTCAATCAAACTTAACAAAATTGAGTTTTACCAACTCATTTCCACTTTTACTTCTCACAAACTGGCATGGATCTGAAAAAAACATTGAAGGAAGAAACAATATCGAAATTTTGGGAAAAATTTCTGACGAAAAAGATTTTCATTGAAATTAAACGCTGTTTACGATTATTATACTCAAAAACAGAAAAACTACGTAGTAAAAACCTCTTCTTCATCCACATAGTGGTGTAATAATGCCTTTCTCTTGCCATTCAAACAGTCTCATTAAAACATTGTTTTTTTATTAAAATAATTTCTAGCACAAATTTCAGCTCATTTATGATACAAATTTATTCAGATTGATTCGCTTCAAAAGTGCGGTTTGTCAGTGTTATCACTTCTACGATCATACCTCCGGAAACGGTACTGTCAGCAATTTGATCTTCGAACTTGATCCACGGCACAATAGTAGCTTCCAAACTAGCCTAAACTTTTTAAAATCGGTTAAACCATCTCCGAGGCAAGTGAGCGTATAGAAAAACTCTGTTTTAATCCACCTAGTGGTTTAATGATGCCTTTCTCATATCTCACATATTCTCGCTTATAAATGTGTGGTATAATAATTTTCTTTGATTCTTAAAAAACAAAAAGGTTTGTCCATAAACTAGTATAACGTACAGAGTGAAACAGTACTCAGGTCGGTTATGCCATCTCTGAGCAAACGAAAAGAGGTACTTCCGAAACTGGAACCTGGAAACCTGTATAAGCGAAGTTGGTTCGAGAAAAGCGACTGGTATTCATTTTGGAGTCTATGGCTACAATCTTCGGTCGTTCATCAAAAACCCAAGGATAAGGAAAGCCAAATTAATGTTTGGCCGTCTACTGACAATGACTACCGATTGGAAAAGATTTGAGGCAAGTTTAAAAATTATTTTACCTTTTTTTTACGGAAACAGAAAACGAGAACCAGCATAGCCGGAATCGAGTTGTTGTCTATTGACAATTGCTGCCGATTGGAATAGTTTCGAGGCAAGTTAAGAATTTGTTTTACGTGTTTTGTTTCGCCGTTTCAAGTAACGGTATTCAATTCTTAATACACTTCACCATATTATTTCCAGAACCGGAAGTCTGATCCGGATGAAATTTGAAAGTTTTATATGAAATAATAAGACTTTTCATTTGAATTTAAGTTTGTTGAAATCGGTCACGCCATCTATGAGAAAAGTGAGGAAGTAATTTGAAATATTTTTTTCACGAATCACCCTGTAACTCGGGAAGCGGAAGTCGTATCAAAATAAGACATTGTATTGAACAATTATACCTACAAGGATAAATTTTTTAAATATTACCATTTAATTCTGTTATAAGTAATCTATAATATAATCTTATAACAGAATTAAATGGTAATATTTAAAAAATTTATCCTTGTAAAATCATTCTGTTCAAACACTCAAACGAAAAGTTAACAATTATACCTTCCATTTGAATCTAAGTTTGTGAGAATCGGTTCAGCCGTCGCTGAGAAAAGTAAGTGCACTTATTTTCATTTTTTTTTTGCGCATATCACTCTGTAACTCCGGAACCGGAAGTCGGATTCGAATAAATTTCAGGAACTTTGTGTGGGGTTACAAGACCTTTCATTTAAATCTATGTTCATGGAAATTGGTTCAGCCATCTCAGAGAAAAGTGAGTGCAAAAAAATGTTACATACATACTTACACACACATATAGACACATACATACATTTTGCGTACTCGACGAACTAAGTCGAATGGTATATAACTCCGGAACTGGAAACCAGATCGAAACGAAATTTAGAAATTTAGTATGAGACCTAAAGAGCTTTCATTTGAGTCTAAGATTGTGAAAATCGGTTCTGCCATCTCCGAAAAAAGTTGGTGCACTTATTTTCACAATTTTTCCCCCATATTTCTGGAACCGGAAGTCAGATCCAAATAATATACAGGAATTTTGTATGGGACCACAAGACCTTTCGTTTAAATCTAAGTGAAAATCGGTTCAGCCATCTCCGAGAAAAGTTAGTGCAAAAAAAATGTTACATACAGACATACGCCCATACACACACAGACATTTTCCGTACTCGACGAGCTGAGACGAATTGTATATGACAAGTCGGTTTTCACAGTGATTGCATAACCTTTCTATATGAGAAAGGCAAAAATTTGCTACTCTCACATGCAGTTTTCCTTTCAAAACATTCAATGTGAACTATCCTTTTCGTGAGGAATGGTTGTCTGGTTGTTTTGAACGACAACTTGATGAACACATAGTTTGTTATACGGACGGTTCTCTGTTGAATGGTCGTGTTGATGCTGGTGTCTACTGTCGTGAAATGAGGCTAGAACAGTCTCATTCACTTTTTTTTTTTTTTTTTCATAAATACGTTTATTTCTTAAAGCAGTTTACATAAGTTTTTCTTCGCCGTAGCATCACTTTTACATAATATTCTTATCCTAATTTAATTCTAACATAGTCACAACGTTTTGCATTTATTAAAACATATTCTCTTATTACTTAAATATCATCTTAGGTAACTCGTCATTAATTATGAAATCTACTCGGAAATATTATTTGAACCAAACGATTAACTTCTATAAATTATAAAATAAGCTGTTATTTTCAGACATTTTGTTAATAATTTCATAAACTGTTTCGAGTTTGTTTGTATCATTACATTATTTTTATTCTAATTTAGCTATTGGTTGAACTCATGGACGCAGCTGGGATCAGAACTAAGTCTTGAAAGGGGCCTTTATTAAATTGAAACTCCAGTTTTCTTTATGAAATGATAAATAAGTTTCATGTATGAAAGGTCACGACAAGCAAGAATGTCTCGAACTGGGATATTGGATAGTCTACCTTGGGTACGCAAAGAATTTATTAGTTGAGATCTGACATCACGATACTCCACGCATGTCCAAACGACATGATCAATATCTCGATAACCTTCGCCACAAGCACAATGATTAGTCTCGGAGAGCCCAATTCGAAGGAGATGTGCATCTAACGTGTAGTGATTGGACATGAGTCTGGACATCACACGAATGAAATCTCTACTCACATCCAGTCCCCTGAACCATGCCTTTGTCGATATTTTCGGAATAATTGAGTGCATCCACCGACCCAGATCATCTTTATCCCAAGAAGCTTGCCAGCTGGCAAGTGTTCTTTGGCGAGACGAGCTATAGAATTCGTTGAAAGCAATTGGTCTCTCATAAATTTCACCCTCAATAGCACCACGTTTGGCTAAAATATCGGCTCTTTCATTGCCAGGAATGGAGCAATGAGCCGGGACCCAGACTATAGTGATTAGATAATTATTGTTCAATATGTCGTTCAGGCACTGTTTTATTTTGCCCAGGAAAAACGGTTCAGTCTTGCCAGTCATGTTTGAGCGAATGGCTTCAATTGCACTCAGACTATCTGTGAAGAGGAAATAATGGTTTGGAGATAATGTGACGATTACACTCAAACTATAATGAACTGCTGCTAACTCTGCTATATAAACAGATGCAGGTTCTTGAAGCCTAAATGAGGCCGAAACATTATTGTTGAACATACCAAACCCTGTCGCTTCTTCAATTCGCGATCCGTCCGTGTAAAACATTTTCTCAGAGTCAATATGCCTGAACTTACTTGAAAATATTTTTGGGATTTCCGTCGAACGTAGATGATCCGGGATTCCACGCACTTCGCCCTGCATGGATGTATCGAAAAATAAAGTTGAGTCAGGGACATTTAGGAGGCTGACACGGATAGGAATATATCTTGAAGGGTTGATTTCCTGTGACATATGGTTAAAATATACTGTCATGAATTTTGTTTGAGATCGAAGCTCGACTAGTCGTTCGAAATTATTAATTACCATGGGATTCAGCACCTCACATCTTATTAGCAGGCGTGATGAAAGCTCCCAAAATCGATCTTTTAATGGAAGAACTCCCGCCAGAACTTCAAGACTCATTGTATGTGTCGAATGCATGCAGCCTAAGGCAATTCGCAAACAACGGTACTGAATTCGCTCAAGTTTGATAATATGAGAGTTTGCAGCGGAACGAAAGCAAACGCATCCATATTCCATCACTGAAAGTATCGTTGTCTGATACAATTTTATTAGATCTTCCGGATGAGCACCCCACCAAGATCCTGTTATTGTTCGAAGAAAATTTACTCTTTGTTGGCATTTTGTTATCAGAAACCTAATGTGTCCTCCCCACGTGCATTTGGAATCGAACCACACCCCGAGGTATTTAAAAGTTAAAACCTGTTGGATCATTCTTCCCATCATATGGAGCTGAAGCTGCGCGGGATCATGCTTTCTTGAAAAGACGACTAACTCTGTTTTCTCCGCAGAGAATTCGATACCAAGATGAACAGCCCAATCGGACAAGTTATCTAAGGTATCTTGCAATGGTTTATGCAGATCAATAGCTTTGGGTCCAGTAACTGAAACCACGCCATCATCTGCCAATTGTCTTAGTGTACATGGGGTTACTAGACAGCTGTCAATGTCATTTACGTAAAAATTATAGAGGAGCGGACTGAGGCATGAGCCTTGCGGGAGACCCATGTAACTATTTCTGAGTGTTGCCAAATCGCCATGTGAAAAATGCATGTGTTTCTCTGACAAAAGGTTGTGCAAATAATTATTTATAACCGCTGGGAGTCCATTTTGGTGAAGCTTGTCTGAAAGAACATCAATGGAAACTGAATCAAATGCTCCTTTAATGTCTAAAAATACAGATGCCATTTGTTGCTTTTGAGCGAAGGCAATTTGGATGTCAGACGAAAGTAATGCAAGGCAATCATTCGTCCCTTTATTTCTACGGAAGCCAAACTGAGTATCTGACAACAAACCGTTCGTCTCGACCCAAGTGTCGAGACGTCGTAGAATAATTTTTTCGAACAATTTTCTGATGCAGGACAACATCGCAATGGGTCTATATGAGTTGTGATTGGAAGCTGGTTTCCCCGGTTTTTGAATGGCGATAACTTTCACTTGTCTCCAGTCAGGTGGAACAATATTTTGCTCAAGAAACTTGTTGAACAATTCCAATAAACGTCTTTTTGCGAGGTTGGGCAGATTCTTCACCAAGTTGAATTTAATTCTGTCCAACCCTGGAGCGTTATTGTTACAAGACAAGAGTGCTATAGAAAATTCCATCATTGAAAATGGGTTATTAATAAAACCATTATTTGGAGGAGATTCCCGTATAATGCTCTGCGTAGGAACAGAATCTGGGCAAACTTTCCTAGCAAAGTCAAATATCCATCGGTTCGAGTATTCATCACTCTCATTGCCCACGGTACGATTCCTCATTCGTCTGGCCGTGTTCCAAAGAGTGCTCATTGAGGTATCTCTTGACAAACCTTCGACAAAATGTCTCCAATAGCTACATTTTTTGGCTCGAAGTATGCTCTTGTACTTGGTTTCTAAAACCATAAGTTTTTCAAAATTCTGAGGAGTTCCTCCTCCCCGTTTTAGAAACGTCTTGCAAGCATTTTGTTTTGCGAGTTTAGCCTCTGAGCACTCTTTGTCCCACCAGGGGTTGGGAGGCCTTCTGTTAGTCGTTGGCCCAGGAAAGCGTTTAGTTTGGGATTGTTCTGCTGCCTCCAGAATCGAACAAATGAGGAAGTCATATTCTTTAAGTGGAGGGAGCTCTTCCATTGAATTCAAAATACTAGAGATACTACTTTGGTATTTAATCCAGTCGATATTTTTTGTCAAATCATATGGAATACTAGCGGAAGTAGCAATGCAATTGCTACTGCTAATTGAGATGATGATTGGTAAATGATCGCTACCGTGTAAATCAGGCAGTATTTTCCAGGTGCAATCTAGTCGAATTGATGTTGAGCAAAGAGATAGATCTAATGCACTTGGGCGTGCCGGAGGTCTTGGGATCCGTGTCATGCTACCCATATTTAATACCGTCATGCTAAAATTGTCACAAATGTTTTGTATTAAAGATGATCTGCTATCATTGTAAACGGAACCCCACATAATACCGTGCGAATTTAAATCCCCCAGAATCAATCGTGGTGCAGGAAGGGCTTCAACCATTTCATTAAGCTGTTGCTGTCCAACTTGTGCTTTTGGAGGAATATAAACCGAAGCTATGCAAATATCTTTGCCTTTAATGTTTATTTGGCAAGCAACAACTTCTATACTAGAAGTTGAAGGGATGTTTAATCTATAAAAGGAATAGCATTTCTTAATTCCCAAAAGCACTCCACCATACGGAGAGTCTCTATCGAGACGTATAATGTTAAAATCATTAAAATTTAAAGCTATGTTTGAAGTAAGCCATGTTTCGCATAAAGCAAATACATCACATTTTTGACTATGCAATAATATTTTAAATGAATCAAGTTTTGGCATGATGCTTCGACAATTCCACTGCAGGACAGTGATTGTATCATTTGCGACGGGTGATAAATTATCCATCAAAAGATACAAAACCTGAGACAATTGGCCATTGAGCTGATAACTGCTTCAAAAAGGTTCTAGCTATTGGAAGGAATGCCATTATGAGGGTCTTTAAGGGTTCAGATATATTGAATGCTGAGAAAATCCATTCAACAATTTCCGAAAACTTCAGTAATCCTGTTGGTGGCTGTGAAATGGAGCCCACAGGATTATTACCTTTTTCTGTGCTAGATCCTGGATTGGTTTGTGAATTTGACAAACCAGGAGGCACAGTCTTTGGTTTTGACTTTTTTTGTTTAACACGGGGATCTTTTTTTGAAGATGAAACTTTAGGTGTCTTTTTTGGTAATTTGGAAGAAGACTTCTTTCTCTTAACTGACCCTTGGGTAGTGATAAACGAATTACCTTCACTATTTTCGTCAGAGTCAGAGTCCTCTGTTTCCTCTAGATTTGAAAACCCGTTTTCGGTTTCCAAAGGGGGGACATCAATGACCGTTTTAAGCATTTCTGCATATGTGCGCTTAGACCGTGCTTTTAAAGAAAGCTTAATTTTGTCTTTGTGCACTTTAAATGCAGTGCATACTGAAATATCCTCATGAGGACTTTCCCCACAATAAATACATTTTTCAATTTCCTTGTTGCAATCATTATCTTTATGAGGTCCTTCACACTTAATACATTTTGGTTTATTGCTACAGTAAGTAGCTGTGTGTCCGAATTTTTTGCAGTTCGTACAATTCATTACATTTGGAACAAAAAGCCGAACAGGGAGGCGAATTTTATCGACATAGACATGGGACGGCAACGCAGATCCGGCAAATGTCACTCGAAACGAGTCTGATGGGCGATAAACTTTTTTTCCCTCTTCATAAACTACTGAGTACAGTTGTTTGCACTCCAGTATTTTCACACCCTCAAGCATAGAGTTCTTGAAACGACCAACACCATGCTTGAGTAAATCATCTACCGAAAGACTCGCTTCGGTAACAACACCGTCAATTTCGACATCTTTGGAGGGTATGTAAACTTTATACTCTTTATTGAAATGTTCCGAAGAGACAATATCATTCGCGTGTTTCAAATTATTTACCACAACACGAATTTTATCGTTATTTACTTTTATGATCTCTTTGATTGAAGAGTATCGTGATGTCAAACCTTTATTAATTTGAAAAATGTTTAATGGCTTTGATATACGTCTAAAAAAGACTATCCAAGGCCCAGAAGAGCTCTCCTGATATTTTTTCGTTCGTGGGGGTATCGGATTCATGCTAGGATTTACGTCCATGGATTCATCCATTACATTAAAATTTTTAACTAAACTTTAAAATAAAACTTGAAACCAACACTACACAGTACTCAATCAAAAGGAAAAGAAAAAACTTCTACCTTGAAATTGTTGTCTATCTCCGTTGCACTGCCGTGTAGATCCTCGTTGCTCTAGATGTTCTTGTTGGATGTATCTGGACGTTGATACAATGCTGAAGCTCACTGTAGCGATAGAATATGATGTGATGCTACTGCTACCTGACATCCAGCACCACTCGAATTCCGATTTGCTTTCGTCTTCGCCAGCTGTAACCAGCGCAGGTCACCGGTGTATACCTGCGTGTTGTATGGCAGTGGAAAGACCGAGTTGTCTTGTCTCCTTCTTCCTAGTGCTCCGCACCGATATGCTTCTGCACCGAAGTGCCTTCGCACCGGTGTGCCTTTGCACTCTCCTGCTTCTATGTGCCTTTGCACTCTTCCTCTTCGATGTGCCTTTGCACTCTCCTGCTCAGCACTTGTGGCTGTATATTGCGGCCTGGGTAGAGTTTGGGAAACGCCCTTTGTTGTTTCCTTCACCAGCTTGGCCCAGCACTAGGGCTCTCTTATGCAGCACGACTATACGTTTTAACGGCTGCTGCCAACAGGTCTCTACCTGTAGTTCAACCGTTGTCGTATTTAACGCGTGTAAACTAACCAGCGTTACTAAACTGTACGCCTCTATACACAACCTTCTCGGTTGAACGGCTATTACTGAATGTTGTCTCATTCACTTGGTAGATACTGTACTGTGTTTTGAGCAGAAATCTACGCGACTCAGTGTGGAATACAACGGCACTTCAGAAGAGAATCTGTGGTAAACGAATTTATTCTTGTTCCGACAGTCAGACTTGGAACACAGCTTCAAAAGCACTCAGTTCGAATGATTCATGGTCGAACTCAAATTAAAGACCTCAGCATTTCAAATGCTGTTTACTTCTTATGGGTACCCAACCATTCTGGTATTACTGGAAATGAATGGGTTGATGAGTTGGCTAGAGCTGGTGCAACGAATGATTTCGTTAGTCCTGAACCAGCTTTACTACTTTCAACTAATAGAATAAAGTCGAAGATTCGTTCTTGGGCTGCTTCCAAGCATGCCAGCTACTCGCGCATCTTGCAAACTTGCGCTCAGACAAAAACATTTTTTCCAGATTTGAATCCGAAAATATCAAAATGTCTACTGCATTTTTCCGAACATCATTGCAGTATTCTAGTCAGAGCTCTAACTGAACATTGCAAACTCAATTATCACGAGGCTACTATTCAGCGTGCTGAGTATTATTCTTGTGATTTGTGTGAATGCGATTATGGTACTTCATATCATTTGATATGTAACAGTCCCGCATTAACCCAACTACGTATCCAGATTTTTGGTTCTCCATACATGGTTGAGTCTGCGGAGCTAAAATTCAAGGATATTATATCTTTTCTCACCCAATGTGGTAAGGAGCTATAGTCAGAGTGGTTCATCGTTCTTCCTGGAGTGAATGAATCCTTTCTGTATTGACCTTAAATAGATTTTAGCAGATTGTTTGGTATCCCCTATGGGCAGAAGGATGGTATCATTCCCCATCGTTCTGCTCGTACATACTGCGAATCGTTCTGCATTCTTCGGGGAATGCAGAATGGTGTCGCTTTCGTAAGATCATCTCGGGGGTTGAAGGTTTTATTAACTATGCATTTTGGCACCTGCAGATCGTTCAGTATCCTTTCGGGGATGCAGAACGATTTGTTTCATTATGTTTTATGCTGTTTTTCCACCACCCACGTCACAATTCCCTTCCATGTTCCTTTTATCCTTCCCTTCCCATCAGGAAATTGATTAGAAACTACGGCAAGGCACAAATCTTAAAATAACTAGTGAAACGTGGCACTTGAGCCAATGATTCCTGATTATTTGTTATCCTCAAAATGGAATTTCCAGGGAAACTAGTTTACTTCATTGCCTATTACATATCAAAAATTTTGCTTTGGTGTATCTACGACTTTATTAACTGAACGCCTGTGTAAAAACAGCTTATACAGCTTCGGTGCATTAATTCTGTATGCTGTCCGCCTTCGCTTCCGCTCTTTCGAAGATAATTGTGGCAAAGAAACCTACTGTTGAATTGACAGAGGAAATGAGGCATTTACAGGTTTCTAAGCGAGGAGCTGTCACTTTAGAGGACGGGTCGGCGACAATATTTTCGGCTCCAAGGGTCTCGCAAATAAGAATAGTTGTTTTTGTCCGACGTTTCATTTGTTTTCAATTTTCAAATCGAACGAATTGGGTGATTAGGAATGCGTTTGGAACCACGAATCATTGATTTTAGTCATTGTTTCGATACTTTTTGTGTCGACGCATTGTCTTAAAAAAACTAATCGAAGTTCGCTTCATGTGAGGTCGTTTTGCAGTGGTTTTGGTCTTCAATCGCTCCAATAATCTACGAAAAGTTGTTCATGACGATCACAGAAAACCGATGCCATAACCTTTCTAGACCCCTTCGGAGCACTCACGTCGGCTTTAGCTCATTACCGACCACTTATTCTGTTCTCCGTCTTGCCATAGTGAAATCAGATTTCATTAACAGTTATTATTCGATGTTTACCCGCATCAGCATGGTCAAACACGCTTCGGAAGTGCGCTTGCGCTCGTGTTTTTAGTCCGGAGTTAGTATACGACCTGAAATCGTGGATTACATTGAATAAAATTTAATTAAAATTTAAAAAAATTGTTTCCCAAAGCGATTACTTTTCACCTAGTACTGTGTCGCAATATAGGTTTTATGGGTTTGTTGGGCATAACCACACTGCAATTAAGCGCGTATTCGAATGTGCAACATGCGTCGTACTGAGTTATGCATGAAACGTTTAATAATTAGTCACCGCAAAGCCGTAATCATAATCGAGCATTATGTATTAAACACTATTCCCACAAAACTGTATCACATCCTACGCATCCACGCTCACAACTGTGAAAAGCGACATCGTTATATGTTTGAATTGATTTAATCTGTCATCAGTCGTGGTGTTCGAATTGAATACAAAAAGTATGTTAATAGAGACCGCAATCAATCCTCATATATTTTAAAGCCATCTATTGCGTCAGGGACATTCTGTTGAAACGTATTTCATTTAATCAGCATAAGATACAACTGTGTTGAAAATTTGCATCAGACAAGCCGAATGACAGTACCGGAACGATTGATTTAAAGCTACCACGTTAAACTTTTACCGATCAAAATCAAGTAGCCCTTCCCGCAACGTCCTTCCTAACGCTTATGTCGTCGCAATTTTGAACGGGTACATATTAGCCATTGGCCCACGAGCATACATGTGAAGTCTCCCGTGACACATTTAAGCAGCAAGCAGGGTTACTTATCGCTCTTGGCAGAAATCCAACCCAGTCCAGCGAGATAAATTCTCACCATCTCAGCATACAGTTAGAAGTTTCTTTTTTATTCTATCATAATATGCGAAAGCACACATTTGTATTCAATAAAAGCACTAAAAGGAATAGCTGCCGTTGAACACACCCAATGAATTGCGAAAAAATCTGCTTCCGTTCACTATCGAGACATGCAATGTTTGTTCACGGTCTAACGGTAACGGTTATTTATTTTTTTCGTTTCCTTAAAAATGCACTGTTCAATTTTACTAATAGGTAAGAAAGATGATAAAGCGAATACGATAAATGTTATTACGAAGATCACTTAAGCTATTGCATATTGCATATTCGATTTGTGACAATTAGAATATGCTCCTTGGAACACATTGGATTCGAAAAAAATGCAACACTTTATTTCACCTCTGCAAACCTACTTTAGAGTGGAATATTTACATCTGCAAAATTTAGTTGCGACTGGATAATGGATAATGAAATGGATAATGGATGACGAGACGTAGGAAAGATTGGGGCGAGAACAGACACTCGCAATAATTCGAAAACTAAATGTCTTATTAAGATGCGCTAAATCGAATGGTGTTAGTGGCTTTTATGATAAAATCATTTTTGTTTGTATTATGACTACGCCAAATCGAAACGAAGCCGCGGGGCAAAAATGGTCACGAAACTTGGTCTGAGTCGTAAATTTATTGTTGTTTTTTCATAGAAACTAGATGATTTTATTAAGCTCATCACTATTTTTGAGTACGTACCAACAAAATAGTCTAAAAATCCCCAAATTTTGTTGTAATTGATAATATCAGATACCGACGACGTGTGTACGCCTCTAAACGTTCCCAAAGCACATTTTTAATTCGTTTACACACAATATTAGGTCATGTCTGATTATTTCCTGCGTCAAAATGTGACTTGCCATTTTCGCCCAATCCATTTTGAGATCTTCGATTCCAAAGTTGGTTCACTTCGAGCAAGATTGCGCCCGTATAAGTGAGATGGTGCACTTCGAACCAAATGCGTTTTGTAACTGAAGGTTGTAGCTTTCGAGCAGTAAAGCTTGCTTAATTTAGAATTGGAACAATCTTTTGCTCATATTGTGACGCTCCTGGTGGACGGATTTGGAAGTTCTTGGCGCCCACGTGTCGGGAATTTTGTCAGCTTCACGTATGATTTTTGACATTCAGCAAATCGACTGTACTTTGTAAACAATCAACATGGAAGCCGAAAGAAGGGAAAAAATGTGCACAGTTATTTGGAAAATCCATTGTGGTCTGCATCTAGGCTAGCTAAACAGCTGAAATTGCCCAGAATTGCCGTATGGCGCGTTATCAAACGGTATAAGGAAACATTGACGACGATTCGGAAGCCTCAAGCCAATCGTCGGAGTGAAATTGTCGACCGGAAACTGCGTGGTAAGATTTTGAATACGATTAAGAGGAATTCTAATCTGTCGGACTGAGATTTGGCCAGAAAATTCGGTGCTACCTATAGTACCGTGAGGAGAACTCGAATCTGGGAAGGAATCAAGTCGTATGAAGCTAGCAAACAGCTAAATCGGACCATAAAACAGAATAGTGTGGTCAAAGTTCGTGCTCGGAAACTATATGACCAGGTGCTGACCAAGTTCGACGGGTGCCTTCTGATGGACGATGAAACCTATGTCAAGGCTGACTTCGGGCAAATCCCAGGTCAAAAAATTTACTTGGCTACGGCTACGGGGGATGTTCCAGACAAATTTAAATTTGTTTTTGGAGACAAATTTGCAAGAAAATTTATGATTTGGCAGGGCATTTGCAGCTGTGGCAAAAAATCAAAAGTTTTCGTTACAAATAAGACAATGACATCGGAACTATACCAAAAAGAGTGTCTCCAAAAACTAATTTTGCCGTTCATTCGATCCCACGACAATCCTGTAATGTTTTGGCCAGATTTGGCAAGCTGTCATAACAGTAAAGTCGTTCAAGAATGGTATGCAGAGAAAGGGGTCCAGTTTGTTCCGAAAAAACTCAACCCACCCAACTGCCCCCAGTTCCGCCCTATTGAGAAATACTGGGCAATCATAAAGAGGAGACTCAAGGCAAAGGGAAAGGTTGTCAAAAACATCAATCAGATGACGACCTGGTGGAATGAGATAGCTAAAACGATAGACGAAGAAGGTGTGCGCCGCCTAATGAGCTGTGTTACAGGAAGAATTCGAGAATTCCTTCGAAACCGTGACGAATAATTTTTTCCGTATTTTTTCTTAATAGTATGAAGAAAACGCTAAATTTGTATAAAAAAAGATCTTGAATTCAATAATAAATAACTGAAATACAGGCAATTGTCTTTGTTCCAAGTCTATCTGAAGCAAGCTTTATATAACATTCCGAGTGAAAATATTATTTTCGCAAGATAAAAAGTGGCCATTTTCGTCCCGGTCTCCCCTATATTAAAGCGGACACCTAGCAGATCTCCGACCCGGAATTGTTCGTCGGCAAATTCCGCTCAGATGTTCCGGAGAAGTTTCGGAAGAAGAAGGTCGAATAATTTGCCAAAAAGTGACAGACGATTGTCATCTCAGTTCCAGTCTCATATATAAAATCAATTAGCTAGAGTGAGATAATAAGATTTAAAAAATGCATTCGCATTAAGTTTTCGCGTCTCTAGAACAGCAGTATTCAACAATTTTCAAACCATTTTATACACCGAAACCTCCATCTACGAACTAAACGGGGGTTCGTAAAAAGAGGTAGTTCGTAAAAAAAAGTTTACGTTATTTGGGATTTGGTTCGTAAAAAAAGTTTACGTTATTTGGAATTTACTTCGTAAAAAAAGTTTTGTGTGATTATTGTGGAAACCGCGCATCATATGTTTATTTTCGGAACGGATGTGAAGAGTGAGTGCAAGAGAAAAAAATTTTTTTTTGTTTTAATTATAGAGGCTTTAACATCTTAGGTCATTCGCCTCTTCGGACCAGAAAATCTTTCTGACCCTATGTGCGGGGTTGGGAATCGAACCCAGGCGGGCTGCGTGAAAGGCATCGACTATCCCATCACGCTATACCCGTCCCCGTGCAAGAAAATGATGTTTGGGTCCGTTTCAAATTCCAAGATGGCGGCTTCCGGTTTATTGAGATTGCCTAAAACCCCTAACAATATGGGTATCTTCGGAACGGAATTGATTAGTAGATGTCGGAAAACGATGTTTGAGGTAGTTTTGAAATTCAAGATGGCAACTTCCAGTTTGTTGATATTCCTTGAAAACCCTTACAATATGGGTATTTTCGGAACGGGGTTAATGAGTAGATATCAGAAAACGATGTTTGAGGTAGTTCTGAAATCCAAGATGGCGACTTCCGGTTTCTTGATGTTTCTTGAAAACCCTTACAATATGGGTATTTTCGGAACGGGATTGATGAGAAGATGTCAGAAAACGATGTTTGAGGTAGTTTTGAAATTCAAGATGGCTACTTCCGGTTTGTTGATATTCCTTGAAACCCCTTACAATATGGGTACATTCGGAAATAGATTTAAAAGTAGACGTCGGAAAATTATATTTGAGGTGGTTTTGAAATGCAAAACAGTGACTTCCGGTTTATCAGTATCTTTTGAAAGTTTTTGCCATTTTCCTTAAACACTATACCGTTCCGAAAATACCCATATTGTATGGGTTTTCATGGAATATCAACAAACCGGAAATCGCCATCTTGGATTTCAGAACCACTTCAAACATCATTTTCCGACATCTACTCATCAATTCCGTTCCGAAAATACCCATATTGTAAGGGTTTTCGAGGAATATCAATCAACCGGAAGTCGCCATCTTGGATTTCCAAAATACCTCAAACATCATTTTCCGGAATCTACTCTTTAAACCCGTTCCAAAAATACCCATATTGTAGTAGTTTCCATGGAGTCGGAAATCGCTTTCGATGAATGACAAAACCTCTTTTTACGAAGTAGGTTCGTAAAAAAAGTTTACGTTATTTGGGATTTGGTTCGTAAAAAAAGATTACGTTATTTGGGATCTGGTTCGTAAAAAGAGGTACGTAAAAAGAGGTAACGTATAAAAAGTATTCGTAAACGGAGGTTTGGGTGTATACGGTAATACTTTTTAGAGCTGAAGCAAAGATATTGTATACGATTTTATCACATTTCGTTCATTAAAAGTCGAGTATTAAGCAAAATAATATTACGACTATACTAATGAGATGACTATTGGTACAATACTGCCCATACTTGCATATCAGTTCCATATATAAAATCGGCATGTCGAGAAAAAGACTAGTTTTTAAAATTTTAAATTTTTAATTTATTTTTTTTATTATTATTATTATTACATAAAATATCGGTAATACACTTTTGCTATTCCAATGACGCAACAAATAAAATTATTGAAATTTGCACAATTTCTGAGAGTATATTGAGGATAGATTTCATTCCTCAAGCTAACTCAAAATTAGCGAAAATCGATATGGGACTGATATGCGAGTATGGGCAGAATAGCACTATATAAAAAATCCACAGTGGTTCAAAGGCCCAATTCCACGCTCTTAATTGATAACTCATTAAAAACGTGGTTTTCGAGATACGGTATCTTCAGCAAAGTTGCTCAGAATGATTGATGCCATAAGTTGGATAAAAATATTATTTTTATTCAGGGTCAACATAGAGGCTAAGTAGCTTCAGCAAAGATGTTCAGAAAGTCATTTCAAACCAATTTGCAGAAGGTACTATTCTTGTAACTTGAGTGTAATTCATGATATAATGAATCTCCAACTCGTATATCATCAAAAAGGCGCAGAAAGGTGCAGATGAGACTACTTACATATAAAACTAATTCAAAAGAGCCGTGATTGAATTATTCGTCTGCGATTGTCTGCCGGCGAGATATGTTCATTTCAAATATCCTTGTCCTCGATATTTGCAATGATAAGGTTCATTATATGTCGGATCAGATTTCAGTATATATTTGTTACCACGGTAACTCTCACAATAAATTATAATTTTTTTTATAGACATCGAAGTCTACAAACAGAGAAGTTTAGTAATCATTACAGACGTTTTTTGAATGTAACTGTCAGACGTTTTTTGAAAGTGAGATAAGACAATCATCATGTTGAATTACGTTTTGTCATTTTTGGTAAGTTTTTCTATAGAAAAGCTTTGCGGATAAATATCCTCTATTCCTCAATTAAAGTGGAGATCGATAAACGCTTGCTATATTGTACTGTTCATAACGATTAAGAAGTTTCTTTTATACAGATGTCGGGAGTATTATACACGCAAGCAATCCAGATCGCTTACGAATCGGGATGCCAAGAATTGTTTATTAGTTTCATCGGATCCTTTGGTTACAAATATCCAATCCAAGAAGAATCTGACGGACGATGGTAAGAGTCTTTTAGCTGGTTAAGAACATTGTCAGCCAGCTTAAAATAAATACAAATAACTAAAAAATGAGTCTTGATCATACTTTTCTCTACCAGAAGGTGACATAACTTAATTCGATTTGATAATTGCTTTTTTTTTAAAGTCGTGACAAAACAGTTACTAAACTATTCAATTTATAGACTTTAATGTGCAAAAAAATCATATTTTGTGGCAAGTACCATGATAATGAATATATACTGAAATCTGATCTGACATACAATGAACCTTATCATTGCAAATGTCAAGGACAAGAATATTTGAAATGAACATATCTCGCGTGCAGATGATCCCAGACGAGAATTTAACCACGGTATGAAAGCTCTTTTGAAGTAGTTTAATATGTAAGTAGTCTCATCTGCACCTTTCTGCGACTTTTGATGATAGACGAGTTGGAGATTTGTAAAAAAAAAACATGAAAAATGGCTCTATTTCATTAAACTGAAATGATAGCGGAATAATGTGTATGAGAAAGTTGTGTATTTTATAATGATGAAAAACTTTGTAGAACATGAAAAACTCATATAAATTGAAAATATCTATTTTTTTTTTACAAAAACTGATTTTAGGGCACCCTTTTCATAAAATACATTAAATCATGAATTACACTCAAGTTGCAGGAATAGTACCTTCAGCAAATTTGTATAAAAAAACTTTTTGCACAACTTTGTCGAAGTAACTTAGCCCCTATGTTGATCCTTAGCTAAAATAAAATTTTGATCTCACTTTTAGGGGGATTAATCACATAAATAAAATTTGGAAAAAGATGGCATCTATCATTCTGAGCAACTTTGCTGAAGATACTGTACCTCAAAAATCACGTTTCTATGAGTTATCAATTAAGAGCGTGAAATTGGGCTTTTGAACCACTATGCAGTCCGGCGGAAGATTAGCTGGAGAAAATTCTGCAATATTGCGGATCTCTATCATGAGAATTTTGTAAAAAAACCATCGAACTAAAAGATCTCAAATTATTTACAAATATAATCAGCACGTATAATGTATTTTTTCTTTCTCCATAGAAAAGTATTAGAATTGTTGGAAAATAGACTTTAGAACGGAGCCTCGAAGACCCATAGTGTTATGCACCATTCGATTTAGCTTGACGAGATCGGAAAATGTCTCTTTGTGTGTGTATGTGTATGTGGGGATGTGTGTGAACTTTTCACTTATTTTTCTTCCGCTCTTTACTTACGACATTGTTCCATTTAAATTTTGAAATAATGGCATATATTTTACGAACTATAAAATCGCCAGCAAAATAAGAAAAGTGAATGTACCGAAGGCGTTTTTAATGTCCGGACTCGCTTCCCAGGGGAGGTTCTATTGAGACTCGCACAAAATGGAGTCGCTGCAGCAATTCTTCAGAACAAAAAAAAAAACAAGCCTAATTCGCAATGAAATACTCGTCGAACCCCGTAATACCGATTCTGATGCACGCTGCTCGGAGATAATCTATATTTAGCAAAAGCAGAAGAACTTACCAAATGAACCGGTCTCCGACTTGCATATGACGTATAGCGAGTTACATCCACGGTTTAGGCAAATGGCTGGCCCGTAAGCCTCTTTTTAGCCCTCCAGATCAAATTGGACACTAAACCATTCGTGGAGCGCGTTCGCGTAACTTCGTTCTAATTTATGTTCCACCACATAATTGTCTCTCACGATAATTGCGTATAGTTTATGTAACTTAACACAAGACCGACTATAAGTTCATCTAACCGAACCGACACCTAACTTGCCCAACCTTCTTACTCGACGCCAAGATGGATAAGACCCTCCAGCTTTCTTACGCACTTCAAAAAAAAAACTTCTTTTTCAGCCATCTTCCCGTAGGGGTAGTACTTACCGTACGACATACAGTTGACAGTGACTTAAGCTTAAATTACCGTCAACCCTTAGAGTCGGATTTCTATACATCTAGCTTACCAATCCACTTAGCATCTTATAGCTTGACGTTAC
The DNA here is from genome assembly GCF_030247185.1 of Malaya genurostris. NCBI lineage: Eukaryota > Metazoa > Arthropoda > Insecta > Diptera > Culicidae > Malaya > Malaya genurostris. The sequence goes on along the minus strand of NC_080571.1, from coordinate 242,919,933 downwards.
TCCGAGACTTATGCGCATATTTTCTTCGAATACTCCGAAACTCATGTGAATACTTCCACTGCTAATTAATGCACATAGAGCGAACCACGACAAAGTATAAACCTAGGTTTGAGTAAGCTGGTAAGAATGGAATCAAATTGTGTCCATCCCTTATTTCAAATTTGTATATGTGCAGCACCATGCCTTCTGACATTTGCTTTTCAGTTGTGAAAAATGGCGTCAAAATTTAGCTTGCACAGCGTTAAAATCCGCACTACTTGTATCCAGCAGCGTATCCATCTTTCATCAATACCTTAAGTAAGAATGAAATTATCTACATTAACTATTCTTACTTTATAATGATTCAAATATTCCATGTTCTCATGCCGATTTTGGTTTTATAACATTTATTACAAACAAATAAAAAATATTCGTTCTAATTTCATTTCATAAGATACATCCATCGTAGTGTCTCGACAAATGAGATAAACATAGGTGTAATTTCCCCATTTCCAGTTTTCGCAGGCATCAAATCAAACCAAATAACTGCTATGTTCTTACCTTGATCCTCACTCCTAGCTTCATTTCATGTTAATCAATCAACTTGAACAATTTAAAAAGTTTCCCAATAACGTCATTCCCTTTATTTGAAGTGGAACGTTTTTTCTACCATTTACTGATGTCATTGCTCCGCACAAAACGTCACTGGAAGTAAGAATCGAAAGAAAAGGACGGATGCTACGAGAAAGATGGACATCGTTGGGATATAGTATTACGCTTACACTTCTAACTGTCAAGATTTTCAACAATAAAGGAACAAATTAAATTAGCTACTTTTTCAGCACTTGAATTGTCGCTGGTGATTCTGGGATGTGTAAAATGATATGCAGAATAAAGAACCCATTTCATCGTTTGATTTGATTCAATTGAAAGTACACACACTTTAGTCGTTTTAATATCTTAAGACTTTCGTCTCAAGAACTCTTCTGAATTGCATATGAAATACGTTTCGTCTTTGACTCATCAGTGCAGAGCAGTTCAAATTGATCTGCTTAGTGCTAAACTCGGCAGTTCAATTTGAACCGCTAAGCAGACGTAATGTTCCTGCTATTTACAGAACACTTTTTGTTTTGCAACGGAGTGCAATGTCTTTTCTGACGTGCCGAACGAAAACGTGTTTTCAACTATTTCTGGCCGATGCAGGTTTGGTCATTTAGGGGTTAGCCAAATTTTGTGCTAGGGCACATAACCGTTGTTATTATTTTTACGTTTCGTCTTTGACTCATCAGTGCAGAGCAGTTCAAATTGTTATTGCGGTTAATAGTCGAAAACACGTTTTCGTTCGGCACGTCAGAAAAGACATTGCACTCCGTTGCAAAACAAAAAGTGTTCGGTAAATAGCAGAAACTTTACGTCCGCTTAGCGGTTCAAATTGAACTGCCGAGTTTAGCACTAAGCAGATCAATTTGAACTGCTCTGCACTGATGAGTCAAAGACGAAACGTAAAAATAATAAAAACGGTTTTGTGCCCTAGCACAAAATTTGGTTAACCCCTAAATGTTCAAATTCTTTTACCAGCCATTTGGGTATTTTCTGGTTGAGACTCCAACTGAAGAAATAATTTCCCTCACTTCATCACCAGGTTTGTGAGTTTTTCGTAAGCCCTTTATTTTGGGTAAAGTAGAGTTGGATACCTTGGGGTGATTGAGATTTATATCGAAGTTCGGGTTGCTATCTTTTAGTTTTATCAACTCGTTTTACAATGTCAGGGAAGGGGTCAGTTCTTTGTTTTCTAAAACAGCTACTGTCGATTTTACGGGTTATCTGGGCATCATATTCTTCTTTGTCTAAAATAACCACTTTATTTCCCTCATCAGCCTTTATGTAGAATACAGGCTTTTCACGCAATTCATTTAGAAATTTTTTTTCTCCTAAGTTTTGTTCCATGAGTAGAATTTTTATAATGACGTCAGCTACAATAGTTCTAACGTCATTAATTTTTGAAAAGGGTAGATTGCAGTATTTCAGACCTGTTTTTAAGTCTACAATAACTTGTTCGATGTTTAATTTAGAAGGAATCGCATGATTTAGCCCATTTATATTTCTTGGTTAAGTAACCAAGTAATTGTCATGTTAAATTTGAAATTAGAATCGTGATAAGATTTTTTTTTCAATAGTGCACAGGCCGCGTTCGATAAAAATGCTCGTCGCGCAACCATATTGCAACTTTTTCGTCTGCTACACTCCGAAAAATTAGGCAAGTTTAGAAAAATAAAACAGTTAGTGCAACAGTTCAAATCGAGGAACTCATTGAAGCTAACTAACCCGGAAACAACTTATTTTGTGATTTCATGAAACAATATTTACAGTACCGAGTCAGGTTTCTGTTACCACTAGTTCAATAAAATAAATCGTTGGGGGGGCGGGTCTAGTGTGATGGGCTATGCTTTCATGCAGCTCGCCTGGGTTCGAATCTCAACCCCCGAACAAAGGGTCAAAAAAATTTGCTGGCTCTAAAAGCTAAACTTCGAAATCGTTGTAATAAGCCTAAGTTTAATTAGTTTCACTTTTTTTCTCTGTGTGTGCAATTGCGAGCGATATTTTTTGTTCTCATCAGCAAATGTTCTGTTTCGAACAGCTTCGAGTAAAATTGCGAACTGAAAAGTGTTCTTCACAATCGTTAAATAAAAAATAGTGGTGTCATAAACATAAACGTCAATCGGAACGTTATATTAAGTTTAAAGGGGAAATTTTTATTTTTTGTAATTGTCCAAGGGTTGATTCGTGTTCATCCGGCGAATTGGGCCGAACAAAATTTTCCTTCTACAAAGACTCGATAACTACTGAAAACTCATGCTCATGAGCTGCTTCGTTCGTTTATTAATTCATGAATATGTGCGCCTGCTGATGAGTATGCTTCATGAGGTTAGCATTTGATGAATGTTTCTCATATTGAAGATGCCTATGAGAAAACTAGATTCATAACATTTAGTTCCGATGAATATTAATTAAAAAAACATTGCTTTTTGTGTTTCTAGGATATATATACAGTGTAAAATCCCAAGAAACAAATTGATCGTTTTGAAAACTGGCTCAAATGCAAAATTTATGCCTTCATATGTTTAAAATATTTTTTGTGATCAAATTTGTTCTTGGAGTACAAACATTATGTTCAAAAATGATTTCTGTAAACCTACACTGAAAAAACATCGTAAACATGGCCTCTATTACCATGCTTTGCGTCTTGTAGCACGCCGTGGAGAAAAGTTCTTCGATCTTGTGTAGTACTAACGTTTTTTTTCCTTGCATTGTCATGTATTGCTTAGTTCTTGTGTTAACTGAGACAGAGAACACAGCCAATTTACCAAGCAAGGAAACTGGTCTGCTCAGTAGCATATACTCTCACGTATCCAGTTTCTCTCTAATATAGGTCTCTCATTCAGCAATGTCAAGCAAAGTATTCACAGTGGATGTTTTTTGTTGCTTCGTTCACTATTGGAAACGATTAAAAGTAATATACCCAGGCAGCGTTGGGAAAATCGCGACTGAAATTTTTCACAAGTTATTTTAGACAAAAAATCATCGATCAGAAAACTTACTGCAGAAAAGTTCAGAACTGATTTTTTGCAAATGCGATTCTCACTGATACTGATTTCACAAGGCAAAAATCAGCTGTCAAAAGTTCACTAGCGAACATTCTGCTCGATGATATGTAAGAAAAAAGTTCGCACATTGAATATATCTGATACGATTCTCGATTTTTGGCAAATAAATTTTCATAGCCGTTATATCTCAACCCTTTGCAGAATACATGATGAATAAATTCGCCGATGAAAAAAACTGAACCTTTCTGAAAATATTGAGCAACATCAAATGTCTTGTTCTGTAGTTTCACATGAAAACAAAATCATTTCGAATCGATTGGTAAATGACAGAAATCACACTCCCAATGCTTTTCTAGTTGATATTTGTCGATTCAGCAGTGATTAGAAAATTCAGTTTTCTATGCTTATCTTCACAAAACAATATTTCATTATAAATAATACAACATTTTTCTTTACACTTAATCGCAAACTAATTTGTTAAGATATATATCAATGAAAAACTCAGTTTCGCGCGCCATATATCAAAACCAGACTTATACTAAAGTGGTGACGCTTATAGTTCAAATTAAATTTCGATTTGATAAAGCTGATTGATCTACTCAATGTTTTTATCCGCGTTTTACATTCGAAAAAACTGAAACCGGTATTCTTAACTAAATTTACTTATCTGATTTTTACAGTGAATAATAAAGAGAAAGTTCTATCGAACTATATTAAAAGCAAAACCAATGCGATTTAATTTCGATACTTTCGCTCACAGTGAAAACGATTTGGTTTTACAATTTTGTGAACAGTCTCTTATCTCATACGAAATATACTAATTGTTTTTTATTTGTTTTTGCTTACATCCAATTTCAGGTCCACCTCGCGCTATGCCGATCTGGAGAAGCCAAAAAAGAAAAAGACACTCACTTCCACCAGCCTAGTTTCCATACCAAACACTATAAAGTTAAGCATGTTAAATAGTGGTTTAATTTCTTTAGGTAAGTGAAATGCTGTGTCCGCAGCGACAAGTTTGCAATGACAGTCTCGTAACCAGACGAACCAAATGCGTTAGAGAAAACTTTCCAAGTTCGTTTGCATAAATTTCTGCAAAGTTTTCAAAACTTAGTTCTAACGAAATTTTCCTGTTTCTCATGCATCCCATTTGACGTTAACTGCTGCCTTGATGGACTCATTTCAGATAAAATTAAAATATCAGCCAGAGGTAAGTTTAGCCTTCGTTGGAAACCTATTTTCCTTACAATGCATTCAGAATCAATTAAAATTGAGATCCAATATAAAGTATTATTTGCCGCTACACCTTTTAATAAAAAACTTCCCTCTGTATCATTAAAATGCAGCAATCAATCTAGTCATTCGTACAAGGCTCATAGTCATCGCTTGCAATCCAATAGAACACTCAAACGATTCTTTTCTACAAAAAAAAATAAAATCATTCTTTTTCATCTGAACCTCCTCAACCATTCTTGAGTACCATCGAGCGCTAGTAGAGCTTTTCGATTTCAGAAAATCGTCATTTTAATTGAATCTCGATGAAACGTTGTACAGGACAAGAGGTCTTTGTCGAAAATGTGAAGTGGTTTCAAACCAATAATTTTTCATTCGCTTATGTCTGTATCATATCATATTCTACTGCAGATGAAAAGAATCCGCTGTCGCAAACGATGCCTGACAAACCCACTGAACTGCGGCATTTCCCCAAGCTGTGCGAGCAGCGGCGGAAGTTTCCCATCCTGTATAAGCTCGAATTCCAGACGGCTGTGAAGGTTGAGACTAATACGTGCAGGCACGCAGTTCGGAAGTCCAATGCCCACAAAAACCAAAATCCCAAATGCATTCCATACGACTACAACAGGGTCGTGCTCAGAAAATTTGAAAGCATCCCAGACACCGATTACGTAAACGCGTCCTATGTCGATGTAAGTAGAACAGCAAATGATTAATTTTAAATTGAAGCTTACTCCTAGTCTCATTCCTGATCTCTGTTTTGCTTTGACCTCCATTCTTATTATTTCTCCTATTCTCATCCCTACTGATTTACTTGCTTTTATTTTGGTCTCACTCTTACTCTTACTCTTACTCTTACTCTTACTCTTACTCTTACTCTTACTCTTACTCTTACTCTTACTCTTACTCTTACTCTTACTCTTACTCTTACTCTTACTCTTACTCTTACTCTTACTCTTACTCTTACTCTTACTCTTACTCTTACTCTTACTCTTACTCTTACTCTTACTCTTACTCTTACTCTTACTCTTACTCTTACTCTTACTCTTACTCTTACTCTTACTCTTACTCTTACTCTTACTCTTACTCTTACTCTTACTCTTACTCTTACTCTTACTCTTACTCTTACTCTTACTCTTACTCTTACTCTTACTCTTACTCTTACTCTTACTCTTACTCTTACTCTTACTCTTACTCTTACTCTTACTCTTACTCTTACTCTTACTCTTACTCTTACTCTTACTCTTACTCTTACTCTTACTCTTACTCTTACTCTTACTCTTACTCTTACTCTTACTCTTACTCTTACTCTTACTCTTACTCTTACTCTTACTCTTACTCTTACTCTTACTCTTACTCTTACTCTTACTCTTACTCTTACTCTTACTCTTACTCTTACTCTTACTCTTACTCTTACTCTTACTCTTACTCTTACTCTTACTCTTACTCTTACTCTTACTCTTACTCTTACTCTTACTCTTACTCTTACTCTTACTCTTACTCTTACTCTTACTCTTACTCTTACTCTTACTCTTACTCTTACTCTTACTCTTACTCTTACTCTTACTCTTACTCTTACTCTTACTCTTACTCTTACTCTTACTCTTACTCTTACTCTTACTCTTACTCTTACTCTTACTCTTACTCTTACTCTTACTCTTACTCTTACTCTTACTCTTACTCTTACTCTTACTCTTACTCTTACTCTTACTCTTACTCTTACTCTTACTCTTACTCTTACTCTTACTCTTACTCTTACTCTTACTCTTACTCTTACTCTTACTCTTACTCTTACTCTTACTCTTACTCTTACTCTTACTCTTACTCTTACTCTTACTCTTACTCTTACTCTTACTCTTACTCTTACTCTTACTCTTACTCTTACTCTTACTCTCACTCTTACTCTTACGCTTACTCTTACTCTTACTCTTACTCTTACTCTTACTCTTACTCTTACTCTTACTCTTACTCTTACTCTTACTCTTACTCTTACTCTTACTCTTACTCTTACTCTTACTCTTACTCTTACTCTTACTCTTACTCTTACTCTTACTCTTACTCTTACTCTTACTCTTACTCTTACTCTTACTCTTACTCTTACTCTTACTCTTACTCTTACTCTTACTCTTACTCTTACTCTTACTCTTACTCTTACTCTTACTCTTACTCTTACTCTTACTCTTACTCTTACTCTTACTCTTACTCTTACTCTTACTCTTACTCTTACTCTTACTCTTACTCTTACTCTTACTCTTACTCTTACTCTTACTCTTACTCTTACTCTTACTCTTACTCTTACTCTTACTCTTACTCTTACTCTTACTCTTACTCTTACTCTTACCCTTAAAGTAATAAATCCAATTCCTACTACCCACAGTAACAACTACTAATATTTTTCTTGTTCCTCTTGCTCTTATTATGTTTGTTTTCGTTACTTTTACCGTTGTTGGTTGTCTCATATTACTAACACTTTTATGTTGTACTTTTATCATTACTGTTATTTTTACTCATGCTACTTTCATTCTTTTTATTCATATTCCTATTAGTTGCTTATACGCATTTATCTTCTATTTTTACATTTATCATTAGAGAAATTGCACTCACTTAACTTTTTTTCTAGTTACTCTTATTCTAAATCATCTTACTCTTCTTACTTTTACTCAAATCACTCTTCTTTGATTGTTGATTACTTCAAAGGGGGCATGCATTAATCACGTAAACTTATTGGATAGTTCGGAATCTTAAATGGTCAACGGTATCCATCGCAAAGGATGTTTTTTTATGAACAACAATTTTTGTTTTGATCATTTGCGTGAGCTTTACCATAAAATTTCAATTGAAAAGATTGTATACTCTTAAAACTGAGTTTAGTTGAGAGTTTCTCTTGGGAGAGTAGCGCTCTCATTGATGAACAGCGAATTAAGAGGAGAGAGGCAATAGTTTACTATTCACGTTTTCGGCCATTTGTTCATTTGGTGGAATCATCGTTGCGAGGTTTCCTTAGCTTATTGCTATTATTTGTCCAGGCGTAGGGTTTGTTTGTTACTGAAACGGCCGTATCTTGTTGTATATTGGTTGCGGATGATGGTTTCGTTGATGAGAGTGTTTCATCGTTGTTGATGATCGCTGTAGAGGTAATATTATTATCCTTGGGTGCAGATGGCTTCTTATTCAGTTCTCGCATGGTTCACTGTAGTGAACAGGTTTTTCGCAATATTAACATGTTGTCAATAGATGCTTTTAATGTGACACCCGAAATTCTCTCCGCATAATATCGTAAAGGCTTCTTTAATCGCATGCTTAACAAATGTACGCCATTTAAGATACCAGGAAAAAATTTCCCCTCACTTCCTTTGCATGATGGAAATATTTTTTCAATCGGATGGTGTTTCGATTTTTTCCATTTGATCATGGTGTTTTGAATATAAAAAATCTTTAACGGTTAAGTGCAGGTCACTCACACAGACGTCTATGGCATCATTCTCTACATAAACTGGTATATTGTACACATTTTTTATGCTCTAAATTGTGCATATTATTATTATCTTTATCAAACTCAATTTCATTGCACTCCTTATTAAACTGAACGTAGATTACGCTATTCATCTTATTTAGTTGCAACAAATGCACCACTTTTCTCGTGCCGATGGTAAAAACCGAGCACGTTTGTAATTGATAGCAACGTTTGAAAAACAACGCTATCTTTTCGAATTTCAGGCGGTCCCTTTTGTTGGTTTGGTTTACTCATTGCAAAATCGTGTTATTATTTACACACTGTATTATTTTTCTTTTGTTTTGCCGAAATCTATTTATTTTGTGTATAAAAGCAAACTGAAGATGAGTTTTGTCCTGAATTAATGTTGCTTTTTTCTAATTTCTAAGTTGAATTACTGAAAAATCTAAATATAACAGTTCGATTTTTTCATTTCGTCATCAGTTTAGTTTAACTATTGTCGTTTTCGCTTGACACCCGCTAACCCAGTTTGAACTCAAGCGAAAGCGACATATGTCTCAAATAAAAGAGTGAAAATAAAAATTTGCGGATTTACTTACGATATTGACAGATCGCAAAGATATAAAAAATTGACTCCGCCGTGCTTCTCTTTGTGCGAATGTTTGAAGAATAAAGTCAATATTAATAACCCGACTTGTCAAAAAAGATTTTGATTGTTAGCCGTTTGGTCGATACTGCTTGAGGGAGCTAGAGAAGATCAATTTTTAAACTGTTTTTCTTTATGTTAAGTTTTTTTTTTTCAAATCAATGGAAAATTATAAATTTTTTTCAAATTTTTCAATGTCCCGGGCAATGACGTTTTTTATGTTCTATTGATGGCACGATGAGATCAATAGAGATCAGCAGTCTGTTCCACAAGAAAGGAGGAACGAGTATTTCGCAAGTAAAGAAAGTATTGGAAGGGTACTGTTTCTCAACCAGACACGTTTCACTCCAAACCGCACCTAAAAATTTACTTCATTCGGAATTATCGCTATCAACTAAGCGCGATTTTAATGTTTCTTCGCTCAGCTAAGGTGGTTTCCAATACATACATGGAATGAGAAGTCCCGAGCCTAACAAAGAAAAAGTTCTTTTTTACAGTGAAAACTATTTTATTCTTCAGTATAATCTTCATCTAGAGCGATACACTTAACTCATCGGTCCTCCAACTTTTTGATGCCCTTTGAAAATAAAAGATTTGTCAGGGCCTCAAAATAGGCTTCCGTTTCTACAATGACCTCAGCATTCGACGAAAATTTCTTTCCCAAGAGGAACCTTTTCAGGTGTGGAAATAGATAATTGTCGCTTGGTGGTCAGGTCTGGAGAATATGGGGGATGGTGAAATCATTCAATTTCACTGTTGATGTTTTATCAAGACTTTTTTCATAGCTTGATGAAAACTTGAACTCATCTGACACGATCAGCTGTTATTCAAGCACTAGTGGATAGATTGTCATGAAATGTTGGTTTGGGCCATCTAGAGGTTTGTTCTCAACAAAAATATACATGGTTCGAAACTATTCACGTCTTTTCAGTGAGAGGCCCGGGACTTTTCACTCCATGTAGTAAGGGAAGCGTTAATCCTCCGTCCTCGCTGCTCTTGTTTTCCCACGTTCAGGAAAGTTATCGTCATTTTTTATCTCTTTGTACCTTTTCACTTCTTTTCTTCTGTCTTTCATTTTCTTCTCCACGACATTTTGATATTTTTAGCTGCCGCCGAATTTTTGACACGAATACAGGTAAATTGATTCGGGTTAGTTCAGATTGTTCCGGGGATTAAGTCAACACTTACGTCGCTTATTCGGTAACATTCGCGGAACTGAACGTATCTGCAATAATACATTTGAATTTTATCATTGAACCCCCTCTAAGAAAACAGAATCCGGATAGAAAAAGGTCGACTTGCCGGTTACGTTACTTATACTGTTATATGTCTGGATCAGGAAATGTTCGTTATTTGGTCTTCGAACTTTAACAATGATTCAATAACGCCTAAGATTTTCGTAATTGGTCAGGGATCTCTGAGAAAACTTGACGAATGAACAATAATGCTGATTCTGGAGCTATTTTGATAAGTGATCAAGAAACCTATTGAAAAAAAATATGATTTGTCGGTTACGTCACCTACAAAATTATATCCCTGATCAATAACTCAATAATAGCTTTCAAACACATCGTAAGCCATCTTATCTTCAAACTCGATCAATGACTCGATGGTAGCGTTCAAATGAGACTTTTTAGAAATCAATTTTGCCATCTCAGAAGAAATTAAGTGGAAAGGAAAAAAGTGCGTTTTGTCAGATACCTCATTAATACCAATATATCTATGGCACCGTAAGTGCTATCTATTTGATCTTCTACCTTTATCAATAACCCAAACGTAGCTTTCAAATGGGCCTAAGCTTGTTGAAATCAGTTCAGTCATCTCCGAGAAAATTAAGCGGATAAAAAAACCTCAAAGATGCACACACACAGACATTTTCTGATCCAGTTCAGCTGAGTCTTATGGTTTACACTAGAGGTCACAGGAGCTCCAATAAAAATTCGGGTATCCCGACAAATCTAAATCTACTGTGTCATAGTCGACCAATTATACAATTCAACAAAGAAAATTAAATTTGAATACTTTTTATTCCACTATCAAAAACTACGCCGTTTTTGTTTTGGAACAGACTGTACTGTAACCGTGGGGTAAAAGTAATTGGAACTAACTAACAAAACTCATTTCTACACAACTTTCTGAAATTGGGGAGCGGCCATAGCGTGATTCCCATCACAGAACAAAGGGGCAAAAATTCTAAAATTTTCGAAATCGAACCCAGGTGGACTGCGTGAAAAGCATCTACTCTACATCGCTAGACCCGGCCCTCTAAAAACTTTGTGAAATTATTTTTTGTGTATTGTTTGTTTCAATATGAATTAAACTTAAATTCTTAAGATTTAGTTTGGGTGTTCAGCCACAATCGGTGACCTGTTATAATTCGTAGTCAAATTTACTACAAGATTTTAATAAATTTGACTACGAGTCTTAAGTTTCATCGACCCGACTTGAATTTAAAATTTCGATCAAAAAGGAATTTTAACCGATTACCGTTTAAAATTGTTCATCACTAACGACGTACTTACTAAAATTTAAGTGAAAAAGAAAGGTTTCCTATGATTTTGGGAAAGTAGAGTGCCAAATTTCGATAATCAGCCCCAATTACTCTTTATGTGAACATTATTACTCTTGCTATTTTATTACTATAATTGCTTTTAATCATACTATTTATTAGGCTTATTAGACTCTTATTACGTTAACTTTTATAACTCCTACTTTTATTACTACAATATCATCAAAAGTTATTGAGCAACATTTTCGTTTCAACAAATCAATTTCCGTGTATGTTTTCTGTTTTGCAAAAGTTCTAAAATGTATACAAAAGATCGACATAAAACCATAGATGAAGGACCAATATGTGTCACCAGAAGCATGTCAGCACAGCAGTTTCTGATCAAAGTTTTGTGTTTTTCCTTCCTCTTGTGTCTTTACATGCACACGCGACATCGCCGGACCGAACCATCGTGCTACTGCCGAATACCTGTGCAGAGTTTATTGAAACCCAATGCATACATCGTAACGCAGGGACCAACCGAGGAAACAGTGTTAGACTTCTGGAGGATGGTGTGGCAGGAGAACTGCAGTGCCATTGTGATGCTGACAAAAACTTTCGATTTTACCAAAGTAAGTACACATACGAGATTTAAGCAGAAATTTTTTGGTGTAGAGTGCGAAAATTTTCCTCTGGCAGCAAAGAAACAATCACGTACCCGAATGGATCGTTCATCGAGTTCTCTGCAAAAAATGAACCGTGCACGATAACAGACATTTGATTTTAAACGCTTTAACAGCACAGCAATCTTAGTTTAAAACTCACATTTAGCGTTTATGTTATAATACTAATTCATATATTATAATAAATTATCAGTATGTATATTTTTATGTTAATATCTATGTAGGGGAGAGGTGACTATTAGTGCGCACCTAAGCTTTTTGAAGTGTTACAAATAGAATATTACTTTTCTCAAAATCTGTTACTGTTACTGTTACTGTTACTAAACCAAGAAAAACGTGATTCTGTTGAAAATTAATATAAAGCTTATTTTCTAATGACAGATTTTACATTTACGTATGTCGTATTGATATCAAATTAACAGGGCAGGTGAAAGGTAGACGAATGAGATTAATAGGGCCAAATCCTAATGTTAAGTACAAGTAAAAAGTGGTAAATATTAACAGTTTACCCAGTTCTAGGTTTTATCCAGCTATTCGTTTGGACCGTAGCACCATATGTTAGTTGTTGTCCAACTAACTCTCGAATCGTTGATGAAAAAAACTCCTGCCCGTCTAAAATCGATTTTAGAGTTTATTTTTCGAGAATTTGCAACTATTTCCGGGACTTCCGGAACCGGTATAGCTGAAATCGGTTGGTTTGACCAGCAACTAACATAACCTACAAATTGGAACTATTTCGAGCAAAATTAAGAAAAATTTTTCCTTGTTTTGCATTATCACTCTAAATGACGGGTTCCAATTTCATACACACTTGACCCTATAATTCCGAAACCGGAAGACGGATGCGGACAAAATTCTACCTATGAGAACAAGTAATAGCTTTTAGTTTTTGAAAATCGGTTCAACTGTTTCTGAGAAATTGGATTGAATTCCAGCTTGGAATATTAACGATCGCTTTTTTCTGTACTTCCGGAACCAAACACTTCGGTTTTATTTTTAACGGCTGGCGTTCCTGCTGACATGGTCAATTTGAACACATTTGTAATTACTCCTGTGATGGTTTGTTTAGCTGCTAGAAAATTAAATCACATCTAAATGTATCGTTGACTGGTGTCGTAAAAACAAACTGCTCATTAATGTTTCAAAATGTCTGGTAATTATGTTCCATCGAACAATGAGTCCTGTAACATTCGACTACAATATTGATGGCTCAGTTCTGACTAGAGTTAATCAGGTGAGCGACTTAGGAGTACAGCTTGATGAAAAACTATCGTTTGATTTGCATCGATCACTTATAATCACTAAGGCATTACGTGAATTGGGTTTCATTTCAATAATTGCTAAGGATTTCAAGGATCCTCATTGTCTGAAGGCGTTGTACTGTTCACTTGTCCGGCCAGTTCTTGAAAATGCATCAGTGGTTTGGTTGCCTTATCTGAAAATCTACCACAATATACGGAAAGATGTCAGCTTTTAGGGATTGATACGTTGCTACGCCGACGAAAAATTCAACAGGCATTGATCATTGCAAAATTGATAAACGGAGAAATTGATGCTCTCGAGCTACGTTCCAAAGTCAATTTTCGGATTCCAAGCAGAACGCTGCGAAATTCAACTCTGCTTCAGAACAGTTTTCACAGAACTCTATTTGGATATAATGAACCGATAGCTGCATGTATTCGAACGTTTACTTCTGTGGAAAATCATTTCGAGTTTGGAGAATCATCTAGTAGCTTTGTAAGGAAAATTAAAAGATCTGTTGAGCTTTGACTATATATTTTACAATCTTTGTTTTTATGTTATATGTCATATCTATGTTAATTTGTGATTATTTTTATTCTCGTATTGTAATTATTGTTATTCATATTTTTTTTCATATGATAATGGTTTTTGCGCCCATTTGATTGGCTACTCAAATGGGCTTTTTCCCATCCTCGTCCATTTAGATTTTTATATCCGATGGACATAACAATGATAATATATAAATAAATAAATAAATAATTAATTTTAGGTATACCTGATATTCGTTTCCGGTTCCGAAAGTACCGGAAAAAAGTGATTGTGTGCTCCAAACTGAAAATTCACTCCGATTTGTCAAAGACGGCTGGACCGATTTTTGCAAATTAAATATAAATTTAAATAAAAAATATTATGTTCCCATAAGTTGAGTTCTCCAGATCCTGCTTCCGATTCCAGAAATACAGGGTGAAGTGTGTATGTAGTTGAAATCCAACATTTGGAACGATTATGAAAAAAATAAAATAAAATCTTTTAAATTTTACTCAAAATTGTTTCAACTTATAGGCATTTTACAAACCGAGATGATGAGAGTTGCTGGCCAAACCAACCGATTTCAGCTACACCGGTTCCCAGTTCCCGGTTCCGAAAATACCGGAAACAGTGGTAGAAAATTAAAAAATTCTTATCATTATCTCAGTGACGAGTTTAGTTTTCTTTATTTGAGATACTTTCAGCCGGAGCTTGATTCGTCTATGTGAAATGAAAGACTACTTTTGACTTTTGCTCGAGTTCGACTTCCGAAACAACAGGGTGAAATGTGTTTATAATTTTAACTATCAAACTTTACTATCCTCCCTCAAGATTCAAACAACAGTGATATTTATGAAAACATGACATATTTGAAAGTCATCATGACACAATTAGGTGAACTAAAACAGGGTTTTTTCATTTGACTTCTTCGGAAAATTATTTTAATTTTTTCGACCTTTTTTCTCAGTGCATGTATTTTTGAAGTGCTTACTCAATTTCGGAGAACCTTTTCTTCGACACCATTTTTCCAACAATAACAGTTACCGCAAAGCAAAGTCTTGGCATTACATTCCTTTTGTGGAATTTGGCCTTTCTGTTTCAACAGACTTCGCAGCCGATTCTTAGCGTACAGAATCATTGCATGGCTAGTACTATGGATCCTACTGACACTAAGAATCCTTCCAGATCGGGGCTCGAACATACGACAACTGGCTTGTAAGACCAGCTTGTAACAGTTACCGAGTTACAACATTTCAAAGAAATGTTAGTGCAAATATACATTAGAATGGGACAAGATTGTATGAGAAAAAGATAAAAAGGTTTATTTCCTCGCTTTACCAAATTTTTCGCATTCTTTTTTGGTTCCATAAGCACCATGCAAAATTTTAGCTCGATCGGAGAAACTATATTTTTGCACCCGATGTTTAAAGTTTGTATGGGATTTAATAAGGAGAAATTCACATATTACAAAAAAAATTGGCTGAAGATCAACCTATGAGCTCTAAAAATCACACGAAAAGACCGATATCACCATTTTGGCTTAAAAAAAAGTTGATTTTCTGATTTTAGTTAGTTATTTTTTTAAACAGCTAAAAAATCTTACTTTTGCTAATTTAGATTTTTTAATCTAATTCCCTTATTTATTTGTTATTTGTTGAAATAGATATTTTTTTTTAGTTGAATTCACCAATTAAACGTGCTGTCATTTCTTAGCTAAGGCAAACTTCATATCCATTCAACTAATTTTTTAGTTGAATTAGAGAAATAAAACGTTGTTTACAACCAACATAAATGGTTGAATTGGTTTCTGCAATTTGCAGCTATATGGCACTCTGTCACCGAAAAAACGTTAACACCCTAATGACTACTAGCCACTAGATGGCACACTACTACCGAGAAAAATTTCAGTCGCGGTTATCTTTTCTACATTGACAGGTATAAATACGATTTTGTATTGGAGAAAAAGACATAAGCGAAACATAAACATCTTTTTGAAAATTTTTCTTCTAATTTGCTGTTTTCTTCATTCGACTTCGCGAAATCGACTCTCTCACTGAAAACTTTGAGCACTCTTTCCACTAACAGTTTACATCATTTTTACATATCGGTTTAGAAATTTATATATGGATATATCGTAACACAAATTTGTGACAAGTGACGAAAGTTCGACAATGAGATGAACTACACAGAAAAAAATAATGAAATTTACATGACATGTCATTCCATGATTCTTTGAAATAGACTTCAATTGAATCAAAAATTTGAATGAAAACCATCATCGATGTAAAAGTAAAGGTATTCTACTTGATTTTTAAATGAATTATGAATGAATGAACATATTTTATTCCGCGCTTAGTTTTGCTTTTAAAGTAAATTGAAAAGTAAAGATCTGAGAAGTAACTTTATATTCAATTTCCTGCCTCAAATATGTGCATGCAAATAGATGTAAATATTTTTATCTGTGTATGTTCATTGACTTTCTAATTTTGAAAAAAAAATGCCATTCAACTTTTAATTAATACACATGTACATAGCCTGGCAGCTCTGATCAGTATTGAACGGAATGATAAGAACTGCAAGCAAAGTTGTTGTTATCGATAACGATTTTCTTTTCTTCTGCAGGAAAGCTATACACTCTTATGCCATTTTCGCTTGAAGCCGAATCTGCACACAGACAAAAAACATGTAAATTTGCATCTCGATACATAAAAGGAGCGTAGCATTTCTCTAAAATTTACAACGCAAAGCACGTAAAAATTAACCATTTTATAGCAAATTCAGCAGAATTCGTCATCGAAATAGACACAACATTTCATTTGACATGTTAATACATGTAATATTAGACCATCAGCTAAGAAAATACGACGAACACACTTAAAAAAAACCTGTGATTTTACATCTTATTAGATGCACATGAATGGAGCGTCGCAGTTCACGCGAATTTACATGGAAATATGGTGTCTTAAATGCCATGACATAAAATTTACTGAAATAAAAAAAAATTATTCCTAATTGCGACAGCTGCGACTTGAACCGAGAACCATTGGATCACAAAGTACGTCTGTTAATCGACTGAGCCACACAACACCAAAGTTTTGCTTCTTGATTTTTTTTTTCAAAGTAGGTTTATTCAACCTTCTCTCCTAGTGTAAATGCCTGTACTTTGGATCTAACACTACACATCAAATTCTACGCAACCATTGCATCATTTTTCTTACACACCGTCATTCATTCTTTTTTCAAATCTTTGCCGTTTTCCTTCATACTCGTCCAGAATATTTATATCGAGCGAAGTTCTGGCTAATTTGGATTTGTCGGGTTTAGCTGGGTTCCAAAATCGGGTTCGCTTCACGGCAAGATGCCAGATCCAACCTAAACAAAGTGTCATCTTCGTGGGACTGGGACCCGAGGAAAGGCAACAGACGCTGCTGGAGGCCTTCTTCTTTGATGATGTCGGTCGTTATGTACGGCTTGCTAAATTTAACACACTCACAAATCGCCTGCCACACCAAGTGTTACTAGGTAAATTTGTCAACCTTCTTCTTCAGAAAACTCTCCGGAACACGCCGCGGAGCCGTCGGGGTCTCCTTGAGCGATAATATATTTAAAAGACATCTAGGCTTACCCGTTTTACTAGTCTAGTCTCATATCTAGATGTTATAGATTAGTTGTTATAACTTAATTTTCCATTTCGAGTTATAACTTAATTTTCATTTCGAGCATAAACCCCTCTGGGAAGTCCAATCGAAAGAGTATCCTTGCTGCAAGTAAGAAATTGGTGTATGATTTTGCGGAACTATTCATTTGTCAGACCTTTTCATAATACTGCAAACCTTAGATCCAGCTAAATAACTAATCGATTTTATTTTGAGTGATTCGACGCTAAAAAAAGCATTTAATTCAGAATGTAACAATAACTTCGAATTGGCAACATGAACTTCCCTTGAATCGTAACTCCAATAAATCATCTTTGGAAACATCCAATTAGATGTTTGATTTATCGATCCAATTATGCTTTTCCTCAAAGCTATCACACACTTTTAAGTTCGTTTCTAGACACCAGTGGAAAATTCATCTCTTGTTCTAATCTCCGCATAGCAACGGATAGCTCATCGGCGGGACGTGAAATCATTTCTTTCACCTCGATTTTCGTAAGTGTGAAATTATCCCCTCAGGATTTTCTTATGATGTGCTAATCTGTTCGTCTCTTCACTGCAAAACCCCGTAGGGTGGAAAGTCTGCAAACAGGTTCTCATCTAGAAGGCAATTTATTGAGCTGCTTGCCAAGAGTTACAGGATAAAATCACGGCAACTTTAGAAAAGTTTTTAAGTCATTCATTAGAAAGTATGCGCTATCACATTTTCCTTCATTTTAATTTAATTGGATGTACATAGATACCGCTTTGGCGTTGCGAATGTTTTATTTCAATACGAAGTCACGATAGAAAAAAATATCCAATCTATGAAAATTAAATTCGAATTTTTTTTTTTTTTTTTTTTTGCATAAATATCTGTTTATTAATCTTATTTTTGTGTATTACATCAACATTTTACAGTACAAGTGTTTTGACCCTTTGGCCTTTCATCTTTGTTGTTCATACGATTCGTTATTAATATTAGGTGTTTTAGTTACTCTTGTTTTACATACTAATGTTTAATCATAATATTTATTTTAATTATTTATAAAATGTCTACCTACTTATAACTATCCCTAACCTAATACGTACAAATTTTGAATTATTTGTATTTCAGAGATTGAGCACCTCTCTTCAAATTTCGTGCAGAATTGTTCGAATTTTTGTTCTAGTATATCCAGTGAGGCAATCTCATGTACTTCACGAGTCCTTGTCCAAGGGGGTAGATTTAGAATCATCTTTAAGATCTTACTTTGAATGCGTTGAAGCCTAAGTTTGTGTGTTCGTGCACAACCCCGCCAAACAGGGACTGCGTATTCAATTGCGGGGTAGATGATTTGTTTATAGACAGCCATCTGATTCTTCAGGCATAGTTTAGATGTTCTACAAATCAGCGGATACAGAGACCTAATGAGTATGCTGCATTTTTGAACGATTTTGTCAACATGTGACCTGAATATCAGATGTCTGTCAAAGGTGAGTCCTAGATAGATAACTTCATCGGACCATTGAATGACCTCATCACCGAATCGTATTCTGCATTCGTCTGATGGAACAAGTTTTGGAGATCTTGAATGTGGAAACAAGATGACCTGAGTTTTTGCTGCATTGATCACAATTTTCCAGCTTGTAAAATATTCCGTTAAAGCGTCCAGACCTGTCTGTAGTTTATTTTTCAGAGCATTAATGACACGACCTTTGTAAAGAATGGCAGTATCATCAGCAAATTGTGACAGAACACCACCACCTGGAAGAGGTGGGATGTCTGATGTGAAAATGTTGTATAGAATGGGACCTAAGATACTTCCCTGGGGTACACCAGCAGGAATAGTAAATCTTTCTGAAAGTGCATTATTCAAAGAAACCTGGAATGCTCTATCTACAAGATAATTTTTGATAATTTTAATAAGATACATGGGAAAATTATACCGATGCAGTTTGAACACCAGTCCATCGTGCCACACATTATCGAATGCCTTTTCAATATCCAATATTGCCATGGCAGTCGTTTTGGACACTGATTTGTTTTGAAATTAAATTCGAATTTCTCTGTGCGTTTAAATAACTTTTTTTTTTTTTTTTTTTTTTTTTTTTTTGTTTCAATTATAGAGGCTTTAACATCTTAGGTCATTTGCCTCTTCGGACCAGAAAAACTTTCTGACCCTATGTGCGGGGTTGGGAATCGAACCCAGGCAGGCTGCGTGAAAGGCATCGACTATCCCATCACGCTATACCCGTCCCCTTTAAATAACTTTATTTGTGAATTTCTTACAATGAACTGAATTTTCAACAGCACAATCAATTGAACGATCCTCCCATGACCGAAAAGATCAAAGCCGAGGTAAAATAAATGATATTTGAAAAAATCTTCCTAATTCTGTCGTTATGCCGTTATTCGACTCAGTTCAGCGAGCTGAGCAATGTCTGTGTGTGTATGTGTGTGTGTGTCAAATAATCTCACTAGGTTTTCTCGGAGATGGTTAACCGATTTTGACAAACTTCGGTTCAAATGAAAGGTCTCGTGGTCCCATACGGAATTCCTGAATTTCATCTGGATCCGACTTCCGGTTCCGGAGTTATAGGGTAAAGTGTGTTCAATATTGTACACCGTCACTTAAACCGGCGAAACAAAAAACGTAAAAACTTTTCTAAACTGGTCTCAAAACAAAACAAATCGATAGTCATTATTAGTAGGCAACTAAACAAACCGATTCCGACTATCCTGGTTCCCGGTATCCGGTTCCGGAAGTGCCGGAAATAGTGGTCATATATATCAAAATGGATCTCACTCACTTTTCTCAGCGATGGTTTGACCAATTTCCACAAACTTAGATTCAAATGAAAGGTCTCCGGATCCCATACGGAATTCCTGAATCTCATTTGGATCCGACTTCCGGTTCCGGAGTTATAGGGTAAAGTGTGTTCAATATTGTACACCGTCACTTAAACTGGCGGAACAAAAACCGTAAAAAATGTTATAAACTGAACTCTAAACCGTTATTCCCAATCTTAGGGTCAATTGAAAGGTTTCATGGTCCTACCAAAAATTACTGCATATTTTCGGGCACAACAAAAATTTAAACCGTCTAGAGTGCGATGGCAAAATCGTGTAAAATCTTCAAAATTTGAATAAAAACTAGTAGACTTTGTACGTCATGTTAGTTGGTGGCCGTACGAACCGATTTTGATTATACCGGTTCTCGGGTTCCTGTGGCGGAAGTGCATATAATAGTGAACCCACTTCGTTTTCTTAAGGATGACCTACGCAATCAAAGCACTGTTTTGTTCTGTATGTTATACTAGTTAATGCACAAACAATCTCTTGGTTTCTTTCAAAAATCGAAGAGAAAAATTTTGAATAGAATACCACTAGGTGGATTAAAACAGGTTTTTTTTACATATTGATGCATTTTGAGAGCTTTTGATCGGAAACCAAAAAATAATTCAAAATTGAAATTCTAAAATGTTCGGTATGAACAAGCTACGAATCAGCCCAAATTCGTGTTAGAAATTATTTTAAAGAAAAAAAACGTGTTCTAATGAGATTGCTTGAATTACGAGAGAAATGGATTCTCACACCACTAGGTGGATTATGAGAAAGTATTTTTATTGTGCTTTAAAGGTTGATTATATGGAGCTTTCATGTCAATATCTCAAAAATATGGAAATATGAGGAACAACAACGTTTAAAAGTATGACATAAACATTATATGAAAAATTAATAGTCACAACCTTAATACACTCAAATTTATATTAAAACAGTGTGTTCTAACATTTTCCAATACGTATGTAGCACCCTAACATGCAGTATTCATTAGCCCTGCATCTTAAATACAATATTGATCAATGTAAGCGAGAAAACAGGAGCAGCTGATAATTTTAGGCAGATGTAAAATGAATTTTCTAAATATAGATAGTTTTCTATGTTTTCTTTTTCGAATTGAGTCGAAAACTTCTGAACATGTACGGAGTTCTGTTCAATCGGGTTACCTTCTGAGATGTGTTTCATCACATCTAGAGTCATTCCATTGAGAGAATAATTTCCCCGGTTTGAGACAGTTTAAACCAAAGGTAATTTTTTCGGTAGTTTTCATGTTCACTTTATCGTTCATCAATCAGTTTCTGATGAATCTGTTCCCGAAAAGTAACTTATTCTTCGAAGAATTTTGAATTTTCTACAGAATGGTTAACTTATGTGAAGGTATTACTATCATAAAAAACCTTTTTTAATCCACCTAGTGGTGTACTAATGATGCATTTCTCATATTACTTATGTTTTTTATCACCAAAAGATTCTGTTAAGATTTTCTTTTTCAAACTTGAATAAAATCAAAAAATTTCTTTGGCGTAAACTACCATCACCTTTTCAATTTGTAAACAGTTATGTATTTACGTTTACTTTTATAACTCCTACTTTTATTACTACAATATCATCAAAAGTTATTGAGCAACATTTTCATTTCAACAAATCAATTTCCGTGTATGTTTTCTGTTTTGCAAAAGTTCTAATATGTATCAAAAAAGATCGACATCGTCAACATAAAATATAGATTTAAATGTGGCAACTCTGCACGCTATACAAAATGGAACAAAGCACGCTAAGTGGGTGCGTTTTTTTCTTCTTCCGTACCAGCACTTACCGATGCTCACCGTTTTTCCATCATTTTGTATTTGTTTCGAAACCGGAAGTCGGATCTAAATGAAATTGCACAGTGTCTTCAAAGACATTGAGAGCTTTAATTTAAATCATGATTTGTAAAAATCGGTTTAACCGTTGCTAAGAAATCGAAGTGAGTTCCGTTTTTGGAGCTTTTCTTCACTATTACCGGGGCGTTCGGAAGCGGAAACCGGGCACTAATAGTCCGAAAGTAGATTTATATGTCCACCAACTAACAAAGCCAATTAGATGAATATACCAGGAAATTTTATAAAAATGTGCACTTCGTATCGACATCGCTTGTGAAAAAATACTCACGAAATTGAAAACTTTTACTAATTTCACTTTAATACCGGAACCGGAAGTCGGATCTGGATCAACTTTTCGGAAACTTTTCAAAGAATTTCAAGACCTTTCATTTGCATCTTAGTTTGTGAAAATCTACTGAGAAATTTCCGAGAAAATTGAATGCGAATTTTCTCATAGATTTGCACATATTCCCTTGTAATTCCGGAACCGGAAGTCGGATCGAGATAAAATTCAATAGCGATCTATGGGACCGTAAGACCTTTCATTTGAATCCCAGTTTGTGAAAATCGGCTCAGCAGTCTCTGAGAAAATCGAGTGACATTATTAGTCACATACACACATACATACATACATACATACACACATACACACACAGACATTTGATCAGTTCGTCGAGCTGAGTCGAATGGTATATGACTTTCGAACTTCCAGGCCTCGGTTCAAAAGTCGGTTTTCACAGTGACTGTATAGCCTTTCTGTATGAGAAAGGCAAAAACATTTTCCGCGAAATAAAAAGAAAATCCAGATAAAATGATTCTACTGATGTAATATAAAGCTTGCTTCAAATAGAATTGGAACAAAGACAATTGCCTGTATTTCAGTTATTTATTATTGTATTCAAGATCTTTTTTTATACAAATGTAGCGTTTTCTTCATACTTTTAAGAAAAAATACGGATAAAATTATTCGTCGCGGTTTTGAAGGAATTCTCGAATTTTTCCTGTAACACGGCTCAGTAGGCGGCGCACACCTTCTTCGTCCATCGTTTTAGCTATCTTATTCCACCAGGTCGTCATCTGATTGATGTCTTTGACAACGTTTCCCTTTGCCTTGAGTCTCCTCTTCATGATTGCCCAGTATTTCTCAATAGGGCGGAACTGGGGGCAGTTGAGTGGGTTAAGGTTTTTCGGAACAAACTGGACCACTTTCTCTGCATACCATTCTTAAACGGCTTTGCTGTAATGACAGCTTGCCAAATCTGGCCAAAACATTACAGGATGGTCGTGGGATCGAATGAACGGCAAAATTCGTTTTTGGAGACACTCTTTTTGGTATAGTTCCGATGTCATTGTCTTATTTGTAACGAAAACTTTCGTTTTTTTGCCGCAGCTGCAAATGCCCGGCCAAATCATAAATTTTCTTGCAAATTTGTCGGCAAAAACAAATTTAAATTTGGCTGGAACATCCCCCCGAGCCGTTGCCAAGTAAAATTTTTGACCTGGGATTTGACCGAAGTCAGCCTTGACACAGGTTTCATCGTCCATCAGAAGACACCCGTTGAACTTGGTCAGCACCTGGTCATATAGTTTCCGAGCACGAATTTTGACCACACTATTCTGTTTCATGGTCCGATTTGGCTGTTTGCTAGCTCGATACGACTTGATTCCTTCCCGGAGTCGAGTTCTCCTCACGGTACTATGGGCAGCACCGAATTTTCTGGCCAAATCACGGTCCGACAGATTAGGATTCCTCTTAATCGTCTTCAAAATCTTACCACGCAATTTCCGGTCGTCAGTTCGACTCCAACGATCGGCTTGAGGCTTCCGAATCGTCGTCAATGTTTTCTTATACCGTTTGATAACGCGCCATACGGTATTTCTGGGCAATTTCAGCTGTTTAGCTAGCCTAGAAGCAGACCACAATGGATTTTCCAAATAATTGTGCACAATTTTTTTTCCTTCTTTCGGCTTCCATGTTGATTGTTTACAAAGTACAGTCGATTTTCGGAATGTCAAAAATCATACGTGAAGCTGACAAAATTCCCGACACGTGGGCGCCAAGAGCTTCCAAATCCGTCCACCAGGAGCGCCACAATATGAGCAAAAGTTTGTTCCAATTCTAAATGAAGCAAGCTTTACATATTCGTGAGAAAGGCACTATTTTCACGAACATGTATATTACACTAGGACAGCACCTGACCCTTGTTAATCCACTTTCCGAGCCAGTTTGGGCCTGCTCATGGTTGGATGAAAATGACATAAGCAAGTACAAGATGTTGAAATAATTATAGCTGCAGGGTGGTGGTTTTCAGTATCATCGGTAGAAGATGTGGTTTGTTTTGGATTATTTTCTTTGGGGAGCAGTTAAAGATAAATGTTACGCCAACCATCCAGAAATAATTGGAGACCTCAAGCACGAAATTCAAGTTGCTATTGATGACGTAAGGCCAGAAACAATTGAAAATGTACTCAAAAATGGAACGAAATTATTTTTCATAATAAATTTCATGAATCAACCTTTCAAACCTTTGTTTTTTATTATTGCATTTTTAAATTCAAAATTTATCGTGGGGCACCCTGTACATCATTAAGGTTGTACTTGAGACAACCACCAGATCTTTGGATAATTCTATTTGTTAGTGTCTTTTTAAATCGATAGTTTAGTTGATAGGATAGCAAAAATTAATTACTTAAAAATATGTTTTTTTTACTTTTTTCATTGACATTTTGAAAATACAATGACAAGAAATATATAAAAGTTCAGAAAATCCAAAAATTTTTTCTAATATGTAGAAACCTATTGCAAAGCCGAATATTTTGATTTTTTTAAAGTAATCAGTTCCAATTGATACTGGTCTGAGCTTGAGACCAGCATGCACAGAAATGAAAAGATTGTTGAACTCATCTACTCGGCCCTCTGAGAACATTTTGTACCACCGATAAACATTGCTTTTGTTCAAAGTAGATTCGCCGTTAGCAATAGTCAACATTCTGAATGCATCCGCGCACTTGAGGTTGTTCTTCATACAAAATTTAATACAAATTCTTTGATCCATTTTTGGGATAGACGAAAATCGAAGCTTAACTAATACACATTCAAACCAACAAAACATTCAAAATGAACGAAATTGTCAATATAAGTGAGGATCATGAGTCACACACGGAACGACCGAAATTAGCTCTGCGCCTAATTCGTATTACTGTTTTTGAAATAGTTGATTTGAACAACAAAATTTCCAAAATAACTATAAAATTAGTTAAAATTGAGAATTTACTTTGCTGAAAAAACTCTTATTTTTAGAGAATGTGTTTAGTTGGTGAATATCCTGGACACAAACCAGCAATATTTCAATCCAACACGAAATTCTCATTGACAACTAATTTTGTTATTAAAATCAGAAAATTTGTTTCTATTTATCTATCACCATCATTACTGAAGGACAGCACAAAGAAAACAATACTGAAATGGGTATTATTAACAAGTTTATTAGCCAAAAACTCATGAGAAGTGTCAAAGCAAAACAATCCATTAAAAAGCTAAAAAGGAGAGTATTATTGAAACTGCTTGAAAATTGTTTTGATGTTTTTCGCATGTGTTCGATATATCTTTATTTAAATTTCTAAACCGATATGTAAAAATGTCGTAAACTGTTAGAGGAAATCGTATTTATTCAGAATTTGTGCGCACTTGAAGCGATTGTGCGTAATAATGTTTTTACGCGGAACAGTGAAGTGAATTTCGAATGTTTCACTCTAATTGTGATGAAGTTTTTTTGTATCTTCAAACCTTCCGAGCTGCGCCGACCGGTGTACTACTTGTATTCGGTTTTTGTTTTCCGAGTGCTAAAAGTTTTCAGTGAGAATGAAGAAAACAGTGATTTAGAAGAAAAAAATTCAAAAAGATGTTTATGTTTCGTTTATGTCTTTTTCTTAAATACAACATCGTATTTATACCTGCCAATATAGAAAAGACAACCGCGTCTGAAATTTTTTCGGCAGTAGTGTGCCATCTAGTGGCTAGTAGTCATTACGGTGTTACCGTTTCGGTGACAGGGCGCCATATAGCTGCAGATTGCAGAAGCCAATTCAACCATTCATATTGGTTGAAAACAACATTTTATTTCTTTAATTCAACTAAAAAATTAGTTGAATGTAAATTAAATGTGCCTTAGCTAAGAAATGACAGCACGTTTAATTTGTGAATTCAACTAAAATAGTCGTTTCAACAAATATTTTATTATTATTACGGGAATGAGAATAAAAAATCTAAATTAGCAAAAGTAAGATTTTTTTAGTTGTCTCAAAAAATAACTAATTAAGATCAGCAAATCAACTAAATTTTTCGCAAAAATGCTGATTTCGGTCGTTCCGTGCATGTGATCGATGCAAGTCAAACAAAAATTGTTCATCCTGTTGTATTCTTAAACCGCTTACTTGTTCAACGCTAGTCAGGACTGAGCAACCAGTAACCAACTCATGTTTCGTTGAAACATAATTACCTGGCTTTTTAGAAACATTTATGGGAATTTAGTTTTGCAACATTAATCAACCAACATCTGAAATTGATGTTGTAGTCGCCGTCAATCATCTACAGAACTAGTCCAATCGT
Source organism: Malaya genurostris (assembly GCF_030247185.1). Lineage (NCBI taxonomy): Eukaryota > Metazoa > Arthropoda > Insecta > Diptera > Culicidae > Malaya > Malaya genurostris. The sequence goes on along the minus strand of NC_080571.1, from coordinate 242,893,148 downwards.
CAATTTGAAATCATTTTCCAGAACAAATGAAACATCGTAAAAAATAATGTGTAAAGCAAGGGTCCCATGTTACTGCCTTGTGGAGTTCTTGAACTTTTCGTGATTTGCGATGATCTACTACGATCCAGTTTCACTCGTAAAACTCGTAAGCCTGATCAAGACACAAACTGTGCAGCAAAACCAAGATGAGATAATTTTTTCAGAAGTATTTTGCTCTCAATTTTGTCAAATGCAGCTCATAAAATATAGCATCAATGACAATAATTTCGAAAAGTTTAGAAGCACATGAGTGATTGCTTCCATACACACGAGATATTCATCTACTATCAAAAACCAGTCGACTTTTTCTTGGAATAGTCAAATCTGTCCCGAAAATATCATCAAACAAAGTTATTTTAAAATGTTCACAGTTACTGCTTTTTATCACTTCTCCGATGCCACACGGAAAAGCCAGCGATCGCAAAACAACTAAAATATTAGTTGTTTTTCTGATTTTGATTGGTTAAAATTCGGTACAACTAATCGACTATTGTTTTAACTAATCTGTCATTTTTGATTTATCGTGCTGGCAGCTTAGCAACGACACCCAACAAAGAATCGCACCACAAACAAGTAATGAAACGTTTCAGTTGAGCAATGCCAAACACCCTGAGCGAACAATGAAACGTTTCAATGAGGTGTCACTCGTGCAATTGAGCAAAGACACAATCCCAGAAAAGTTACTTGTATGCATGAAAGCAAAAAAATGTCTAAGTTGTTTCAACCAATTATTCAGTTATTTGATCTTAAGACGCCAATTGCAATAAATATTTTTTACTGTTAGCCAGCTTCTAGGGGTCGTTCACTGCTTGAACAACGAAATTTTACCTAATTAACTGCTTATATCTTTATCACTAAACTCACAAAGGATATAGAAATGCACCAAAAGATTACAATTCTCAAAAGGGAATGGTCACAGGAAATTTGGAATTTTTTCCTTCACTTGCAGAATGGCTCGCTGAAAAACCTAATGCTACAGATACACTTTCAAGAAAATACAAATAGTACCACTTCACTCTAGCAGCAAATTTTTAAGCGTTAAGCGGTTTTAATAACATTGACATGAACTGTCCTAGAATACATTACACTCAGATGAAATAAAATCATACTGTAGGTATACTGTAGGAATATCTATTTAACACATGGAAAACTTGTTTTACAATTAACTGATATATTCTTCTACATACTTTCGCTTACATAAAACGACCACTACGTAACTAACATAAATGACGTTCATTTACCATTTTCAATATGAAACGCTTCTGGTGAAATGAAGAGGTTTTTTTTTCTGCGTTTTGCTGTCTTCGTTCTCCGCCAAGTGACAGCATTTGAATACAACAATTTCGGTTACCTTAATGGTTATGTCAAAATCAACAGATATGTTAGTTAAATCAACAACATTTTAGTTGAAACAACCAGGGCATGAAACAACAATTGCAATATTGTAATTTTGTGATCTGCGGGTTCTCCGTGCATTTCCAAACTTGCCTCAAAACTGCTTCAATCGGTAGTCATTGTCGGTAGACGAGCAAACAAATTAATATTGGCTTTCCTGGTTCAGGTTTTCGATCAACAACCAGAGATTGTAGTTATATAATAAAAAATGAAACTCATTCATTTTTCTCGAACCGTCTTCGATTGAAGTACACCACACATTAACACATGAGAATATGAGAGATATGAGAAAGTCATCATAACACAACTAGGTGGATTAAAGAAGGTTTTTTGCTTGTATTGAAAAACTATATACATTCTTCATTTTTACCACTTCCCGAACCTGAAACATTGTGTCGACACATGAAGAGTCGCTCTCAGCCTTGACCGGATCTGCTGTTTTCTGTTTCTTGTCGCTTCCGTTTGCTAGTCGGATACTCCCTGAATGTCAGGATCACATAGGATATGGTTCAATGAAAAATTCCCAGCTGTTTCCCGCTTCAGCAATGTGACACGTTTGGATGTTCAAAGTGTGGGCACGAAACATGTTATCGCTTTGTGATGGCGTTTCCGCCATCTTTAACGATGTCTTTTCTCTTTTTTCATAGAAAACCCATTTATAACTAGAACATATTCACTTAGAGCAGACCCTGTCAGCTTGGAGCGATATCAATCTTCAGTTCAGCAACGCCATCGCACGGCATCACATTCAACATATCATGTCAGTTGTATGGGTGCGCAGTGCTGCTATTTTGGCACGCATGAATTTAACATTTCTCTTCCCTACTTCTATGTTCTAGATTCGATGCGGACTCGCCTGAGGGCGCCATGTTCGCAAAAAAGGATGTTGCCAATGATTTGTTCGGGAAATGTGAGAGCTGGCTATCTTGTTAATATGGTGTCTTTGCTTAGAGTCTAATTGATGAATGGACCAGATGCCATTCAAAAAAGAGATGTGTTAAACTACCATGGTGTGTATTTTTAATTTTCAATTTATTGATCAAATTATTGCTCCGACGTTTCTTACACACCTCCTAAATTGGTACATATACCTTGCAAGGTTTGCCATATTGTCAATCTGGCCCTGCATACAATGTTTTCTTTTTTATGAATCCCTGAACAGTGCCATCGGGAGATAAAATGTCTGCAATGCCCCACGCCACTTCTTAATTAGTTCAATAAATTGCGCATTTTTTTATTTGGTATTATTTTTGTGTGTAGTACTTGCTGTCAATCCTAATGCTATTTTTCTCTCTCTCTCTCTTGACTTCCCAACAGGTAATGTGTGTGCAGTACTGGCCACCCAACCAGGAGAAGGAAGAAATATACGGAGATGTACACATCACAGTGCAATCAGAGGAAGAGCTTGCGAACTTTCATATAAGAACGTTTAGGTTATTCAAAGTGAACAAAGACAAAGTAAGTGCCCGGGGAAATTTATTCTCTGTCTGTTTGTTGTGCATAAGTTCGTATCAAAATTCGTGAGAAAGCCAGTCAACCAGTTCCAAAACACCGCCGTGTGGGCTCTTATTTCTCTAGAGTACAAGTTATGTGTTTGTCGATCCCCGAAAGAAACACGGCTGGTGAATGCTGCTGTTCCTAACCAACACATTTTATTAGCTGCTGTGTATTACCAAAGTACGATGCCTTCGAGAAGTTTGTGTTTGTATTTTAGAGTGCCAACACTTTCCGGGAATAATCTTTTTGCCTTTCTCTATAGAAAGACCTCGAGCCTCGGAGACCCATAGTGTTATGTACCATGCTACTGAGTTCGATGAGATCGGAAAATGTATGTGTGTGTTTGTGCACTTTTCGAAGATATTTATTCCGCTAAATTTTCTCAGAGAAAGCTCTACCGATTTTAACAAGCTTAGACACAATTGATAGCTACTGTTGGACCTTTGATCAAGTTCGAAGATCAAATGACTGTGATTTCTGGTTCCGAAGATATGATGATATAAGTGACGTAACCGACAAAACGAGTTGTTTTTTTACTGCGCAGTTTACTCGGAGATGACTAAGCCGATATTAACAAACTTAAGCCCATTTGAATGCTACTATTGGGTCATTGATCAAGTTCAAAGATCAAAATACTGTGACTTTTGGTTCCGGAGATATGATGGTATAAGTGACGTAACCGACAAAACACATTGTTTTTTTACAGCTCTAATATATATAAGAGTGCCAATATTTTGGGATCACCTCTAATTTCGTAACACGGTAGTGTTAAAAAGTTTAAGCATCTCGAAAAAAGTTCCCATGCAAAATTTGGGCTAAATCGGATATGGGTAAGGGGTGCTACCTAGTGGTTAAGAATCGAAAATTTTCGATCTTGAAAAATCAACATAGGGGGGAGTACATGAAATTTCCGGAATCAATTTTTTCCCTATAGTTCTCGAAAGAGGATTTTTTCAATTCGTTTTCAAAATGTTTTTTCGAAATGATACTAAATCTCGACGATTCATGCTATTCTAAGACTGTTGGCATCAAAAAAAAATTCGATTTCGGCAATAATGACATAAAATGAATTTATCTTTGCTTTTTACCATAAGGAAGTTCGCAGAGGTAATTGCAATTAATTTTACACACTCCTTTTTTATTGCTCTAAGAAAGTAGAATTCGAGCATTAATACTAGACTTGAAAATGTCTCTTTTGAGAGACATGATACAGTTGGGACTTATGACAGTATTCTGGGGGAAAAACAGACTGGAAAAAAATGCTGAAAGATTAGAAAAAAATAAGAAAAAACACGACAAAATGATTTAATTGGCACTACCATTTCTCCTGAATCTAAATGTGGAACACAACTCAGAAAACAAACTAATTAACGAGAGCCTCTGCACCTGACCTCCGGGTGTTACGCAGATCAAATATCTGTGTCGTCTCGTGTTATCATTACGTAGAACACTTCATACATTATTTCCTATATAATTTTACCTTCTGTTATCCCGGCTAGATTCCAATAATGTGGTACTTAATTGTGCATATTTGTCTCCTGAATACCGATAGAAGTTAAAACTAAGCCCAGGTCGTCTCGTTTTTTTGTTTTAATTATAGAAGTTTTATCCTTGTTATCGTATGTTCAAGCTCCGGCCTTAAAGGATTCTTAGTGTCAGTAGCTACTCGTAGCACCAGCCATGCAATGCAAGTAAAGGAATGTAATACAAAGGGTTTGCTTTTCGTCGTTCTATATTCATGAAATAAAGCTACAGGATCTTTTTTTGAAATATCACAGATTCTAACAACGTACGAAAAAAATAAAAAAAACGAAAAACAAAGAAAACAAACTAGTCGACCAACGAAAAATAAAGACATGAACTTAATTAACGATTTATTAATTTTAGTTGTTTGACGTAAAGCCGCCATAACTAAGTTCAGTTTTTGCAAGAACTGAGCGGAAACATATATTGGAGAAGCCAAATGAATGAAAAACTAACAGAAAAGATGATTTTTTGGAAAAAGATACGCTCAGAGAAAGGACTCGAACCTGCGTTCTTTTGCATTCCGTGCATACGCGCTACCATTTCGCCACTCTGAATCTTGTTTTAGTCACTCTAAAACGCCAGACAGACATAGTAGAACGTACATCGAACATGGTCTACACATCCTGGCCGTCACCCGACCGATACCTTACATCCAAACATCTTCTCTGTCCATCAAACACTAGTCTTCTCGCTTTATACCTATTTCTCCGATCAAGCATTGAGAAGGAGAGTGTATTTATAATCGCTTGTCACCTTCTTTAATGGTGCCAGTCGCTGGCTGGACAACGGGTTTTGCAAATATAGTGTTTTATGCCATCATTCTCATTTTTCGTGCGTGATTATTCATGAAAATGTTGATACCTACATTTATAAAATGCGGTTCATAATGCATTGTTTTAAGGAATAGAGTATCTCTGCTCAAAAAATAGATGTTCTTGTCCAATGATCTTGTATGTTTATATTATTTAAATGATGAAAAAATCACCATTTTTGTGATTTTTTTCAGAACTATCGTTCAACAAAATAAGCTCAAAAGTTTTGCATAATATAAAGCATCATTCGAACAACATTTAGTAATTTTTTCGTGGAAAAATATTAAGATATAATAAGGTGAAGAGGAATTTTTGAGAACGCATCTTGAAAATCATGATTTGCGGTGTCCACTGTATCTCAGCGCAGACTAATCAGAAGTCAACAAATCAAAGCAGTAGAGTTAGAATAGATTTTTTTCTAGACCTCAAAGTTTCTGTTTGTTTTTTTTTTTTAAATTTTTTTGGAATTTTTGTGGTTGTTCAAAGCGAAAACCACGATTTTTCACGAAAATATCCATCATTTTGTAGCTATAAAACCTCCCCAAAGTAACAAACAACAAAAAGGGAAAACGTTGGGGTCTGTTTTTTTATACGTAGAAAGTGTGTGCAAAATTTAAAAAAAAATTGGGGCAGTAGTTTTTGAATGACGATGGACACGGACTTTCGAAACCTGCTTACGAGAAAAACGCTTAAAGTTTTTTGTCTGTAGAATCAATGGAAACAATTCGTTACTCAAGGGAGCCCGTAGGGTCTAACATTTCATGAAACATTTCGAGAATGTTTTGTCAAGTTTTTAAGTCAGTCGAAGCAGAAATCTGGGGCCTGTGCACCGAGCTCTTACTTCTTCGCAGTATGAGATAAGCAAAGATAAAGGCCCATAACTTGTTGAGTTTTATTCCGAAAGGCTTGAAAATTTTACAGAATATTCTTGAAATGTTTTACTATAAGAAAATATAAAGAAAAAGTAAATGATTTTTACTAATGTGTTAGGCCCTACCCGCCCCTTAATCGTGCTTCGTCCAGAACCTTTACTATTGGGATAAGGCGGAATATCGACTGCACAAAAATAATGATATCTCCATGAATAGTTGACAGATTCTTACAATCTATGACTTATATGATTGGTATAACGATAACGTATAGATTCTATACGTATTTTAAAATCTATAAAAAAGGTATAAATACGTGTTAACACAGAATTGGCAGTATGAAATTATGCTCTTCTAGCGATTATTGAAGTTAGCAGTTTAACTTGTATTGACTTCGAAAACAGTGCGATTTTTCTAAATACCGTGTCAATACAATTATGTTACCTAAAACAAACCGTGCTAAAATCGAAACGTGCAAAATGTTATGAAAAAAAAACGTGATTAATCCACCTAGCAGTGAGATGATATCTTTTTTTATCAATCCGCATGTGTTTTTTGCATGGATATTCTTAGGTGTTTTATTTCTCATGACATTATTTTAATTATCGTCATTTTAAACAGCAAATTGAGATTTTAATCACTAATTACCCTGTAATCCCGAAACTGCAAATCGTATCGAATTTCAATCTTAACGTGTGACAATCGATTGAACATTCCATGAGATGTCGGAGTAAGTTCCACTTTAGAGTTTTTCGTCATTATTTATGGTACTTCCAGAGCCGGTATTCAGGATATATCTGTAAGAATTTTAAAAACTCATTATCCTGTAATTCCAGAATTGGATAAAATTTACCAATTTTGTATGGAACAATAAGTCCTTAAATTTGAATTTTTGTTTTTAAAGTTCGATTTGGCCTTTTTGAGAAAATGATTGAGCTTTGAGAAACGATTCGATACTGAAACCGGAATTCTAAAATCGGTGTAGCCGAAATCAGTTAAATTCACTTGAGGAGTGTGTAGACATCTTTGAGAAATTGTAGTGCGAATTAAAATTTAGGGGTACATTCCGAATCCAAAAACGAATACCGCTTAAACTGAAATAAATTTATTTCGTAATCGACTAATCAAATATGCAAACCCGATAAACCTGATTAGTTTATGTGAAATTGACATTTTTATACTGATCACCCTGTATCTCCTAAACCAGAAGTCGGATCTGACTAAAAAGTAAGATGTTTTATAGGATTTTAAGACCTTTCATTTGAATCATAGATGATTCTTAGATTTCATTTGAATCTTAGATCGGTTCGGCCATCTACGAGAAAAATTAATTGCATTATTTTAATTTCGTTTCACATATCATCCTGTGGTTCCGCAATAAGAAGTCGGATCCAAACGTAATTCAGGAACCGTGTATGGCAGTATGCGTCTTTTCATATGAATCTGAGTTTGTAGAAAACAGTTTAGCCATCTCCGAGGCAATTGAGTGAAATTATTTGTCACACACGCATTTTCAGATTTCGACGAACTGAGCCGTATGGTATATAAAAGTTATGTTCTTCCAGCATTTATTGCTGTAAGTAGTTTAAATCAATATAATTATGGAATTACTTTCAACTCGAAAATACTGATATATCTGGTTTACACATGTTTACATATTCGAACGATTATGTTGCCAAAAACGAACCGTTCTAAAATCGGTCCGTGGCAAATTGTCATGAAAAAGAATGCTGTACACAGTCTTTTTGGTACTTAGAAACAATTATATGTAACAGTATAAAAAATCATGTTTCACGTTGCTCCCAAGCGTTGCTTTGTCATACAGCGCTCAAAACTTCTACTGCTGGAATAGGGGGAAAAGTCGCTTATACGAAAATGTCGATATCTCCGTTGAAAATGGACGGATTTCAACAATCTATGGCTTGTTGAATAGCTATTACCGTGTGGAATCTTAGTATATAAACATATTCTGTTTTTAATGTCAAGTGTGACAGATACTGTCAAAAAACTAAAAATTTTGACATAAAACTTCGGGTAACTCAAAAAGTTAACATCCAATCTCAAAACCATTCAATAGCGTTCTGGGTGACCAAGAGACCTTTCATTTGCGACTAGTTTGATCAAAATTGGTCCAGCCATCTTTGAGATCGACCTCTTAGTTGACAACACACATACAGACACACGTCTTTTTTCATATTAACGTCTATCCGGTTATGTCTCTGGCATTATCCATTCGCCTTTTTCGAAAAAGAAGCGTTTTTTACATAGTTTCTTTTCATTTGTCAAAATCTCTTAGTTTTGTTAAACTGTTAAACTGTTAAAGTGTCAAGTATTGATTTAAAAAAATATTTACTTTTCAATCATTCTTGATGTGTTTCTGCTTTTGATATTTTGTTTTTAATTTTTGTTTTGATCGAGTTTTATTTTAGATCAAAATTAACATAACAATTTATCTAACAACCATCCAAGAGTGCTTCATATCACGCATTCCTGCATATGTGACGTAGGTGCGGTATTTTTTTTTCTTCGTCTTATTGATTTTTCAATATATTTCTGACTAATTTTCTGTTTGAAGCCACTACAGGGGAGAGTCGGCAGCCAGGGCCATTTTTTACTTGACATTTTTTTATAACTGAAAATGAAAGTTATTTAAACATCCCGCACTATGGTATTCTAGTATATCTTCTAACCTTCATAGTGAATTGTTTTAAACAGATATTTTTGTAATTTCTTCATAAAATTGAGTCATTTGGCCCAAGGCACCCTCCATGGGTCACAACTATCTTCAACTATGTCATTGAATTTATAATTATTTCAATTGATTATTCAAAGTTTTATCTGTGCCATGCAAATAAAAAAGTATAAGGGTGGTATTTGGTCACAAATTCATAGTTTTACTAAAAGTTACAATACATTCACCTAGCATTTTTTTTGCTGATTTTCTATATGTAGACTTCTCACATTTTATTTTCGAAACAGCATATTTCCTGGATCGTTGCTGATTCTTTTACTATTCATGAGCAGTGCTGCTTACTGCGCTGTATTGCGCCGATTGTACATTCTAAGATCTTTACTTATGAAACATTTTTGGCATCATTCGAATTGTAATGAAATCCATGAAATCAAATTTTCTGATATTTAATTTCATTTTTCTCTGTAGAATTGAAGAAAAAATTTATGATTTGATGGTAAGGCTGCCGACTCTCCCCTAATTTTTCCTTTCATTTTTGTTTCCCCCATTTATTTATATTTTTATTGATTAGTTTTATGATAATGCACAGTGGACAAGAAATGCTAAAAAGAACGCGATTTTATGCAATGATTTCATATTACTCAAATTAGCATTTGCATTTGAAATAGGTGTTGCGTACACAGAAATGTCCATCGAACCGGTGATAGGCTAAATTCTCTCTCAAATTTATTCTTTTCTTGACATGTGACTAACTCCAATGGGTCGATTATAAAATATTACTCATTTTCGAATGATGTATGAAAATGTCAAAATTTAAGTAGCTACCATCAGTTACCAATTATCAATGATCGTGAGTAACTTCTCTAAATTTGAGTAATTTTTTAAGTGCAAGATGCAAAATTTGAGTAATGAAGAATTTTTTTCTGAATATGGGTAGATAACTTCCAACTTTGTCTAAGTGAATGTATCCCGTTTTACTTGAAACAATTTTCTTACATGAATTTTCAATTTGTTCTACTGATGGGCTATCGGGAAATTTGCCGTTGCTTGAAGTCGTTTTATGTTATGTAGAAACCTCCTGACATTATATTATAGATAGTTTCAATGACCGCTAAAACTGTTCGTTCGTTCGTTCTACCCTATTTTTTCCTTTAGTTCAGTACTCAATTGAAATTTTACCCAAATGGAATATATTATGTAGAAAACTTCGATTGAGTAGCACGAGTTTTAATTAGTGATGTCATGTGTCGGTCAGAGGCCAGGAACTAGTTGATCGATATGTTAGTACATATTACTTTTTTTCTCCGCGTAGGATCCGTTTAGAGACAGTGTGTTTTATCCGCCGATTGAATTATTTCAGTCAGGAGTTGATACTATGAGCTCCTGCTTCCATGCTAAGAAGATGACAAAACAAGATGTTTTCTATCTCATATACCTCTCATTGGCAGAAAGCTCTCAAGTTGTACGTCGCTGAACGTAGATGGATAACTCAAGCCGCCCAATTCAGTAATTTCTGCTACCACTACATTCATAAGAAAATTTTTGAGAAACGTGTAATCTTGTTGCTAAAATAATTCGCACCCTTTGACAACTTTAGGTTGATCCCGAAACCACGGCGTCAATCATTTAACCAACGACCAGCAATTGCAGTGTTCCATTGAATCAATTGACTCCATTCATCTCTTTCTTTTCTATATACATCTAGGTAGTTACAGAGGAACGTTTCCTGCTGCAGTTTCACTACACCGAATGGCATTCACACACCTGCCCTTTCTCCAATGCAATCCTCGAATTCCGACGAAGGGTTCGCTCCGTTGTGGGGACGATAATCAAAGCCAACAGCCTCGTAGGGCCGATGTTAGTGCATTGCAAGTAAGTTATAAGCCACCCACTTTTCCCAAGCACATATCATCGATTTATGTGTGGATTTAATTTTACAGTGACGGAGGAGGGCGATCTGGCGTGTACTTGGCAATCGATGCCAACATGGAACTAGCGGAAGAGGAGGACGCGTTTCACGTGTTTGGCTATCTGAAAAAGTTACGACAGTCGCGAAAAGGCCTTATTGAAAATGTGGTAACTATTTATGAACACTCGTAATTGATAACTTGAAGAGTAAATTTTCATTCTGTGCCCATCAGGATCAATACAAGTTCGTATATGATACACTGGAAGAGTTCGTGGTCTGCGGTAATTCGTGGTTTCCCGTGAAAGAGCTCTCGCAGCGACTGAAGGAAAAAAGCCTTAAGGATCCGGCAATGAAAATGAACGCTTATCAGAAAGAATATGCACAAATTTGCAAGCAGACACCTCGGTTCACCATTGGCGATTGTGCCGGTGGACATCGCGGCGATAACCGAGACAAAAATCGAGACGTCCTTTGTGTACCACGTAAGTTGTGCTTTCGGTTGATTGGAGACGATTGCCGTGCTGGCATTGACGGGAAGGCAGATTTAATTAGCAGCATCGTGCATCAACTGCTTACGAGCTGCTCCTTCCAATAGCAATGATGTGGTGTCTAAATCACATGTTGAAAGATGCGTATGAATGATAAGGCTTCAATCGGGAATCGACCCTATAATTTCTGAGTACAATTACAAATAGTGTGGGTGTATGTGTACTCAAAGCTTTATCGTTAGGCTGTTCAAGGCAGCGAGATCTGCTAATGCACAGGCAGTCATTTACAGTGGGCAGCACCACTCCAGGTGCTGGATATACTAAAAGTGATAGGAAACTTGCATTTCCATCAATTTAAATCAAATTTCAATGTCTAAAATTTAATTTATATATTTTGATGTTGTCCGAAAAGTAATTTTTAGAAAAGGTCTACAAAACATTCCTCTGCATTATCGATGATCTTCTCGTACGGACTGAATTTTTCACTTAATAATAATACACTTAATAGTCTAAGGTAACAAAATCGGGCTAGTAAGAAATTACAGCTCAAAATCCTGGCAAAGCTCTTCTGTACCGTTACATTATCTTATGAAAATAAAAGCTTTTTCAATTCATCAGAGACATACTAATACTCACAGTTACCGTTTTTTCGAAAAACGACGCCATGACCTTTCCAACCTATTAAACCTTCATCTTTTCGGAGCAGTTGTGCTAGTTTCAGTCCATTGTCGAGCGATAATTACGTTCCCTGGTGTATGATTTTGAACCCTGAGGTGCCGAAAGCTACAACGATTCCATGACCAAACAAGCTTCAGAAATGCGCTCGCAATTGTGTTTTTGTCCCGAAATCACCACAATTTTTCATAAATAGTATCTAGCACAAAATATCTCGCGTGTGCTCAGTACTAGTTTATGAGTTTATTTGTTAGGAACCGAAAAAAATCTACTGGAGCTAAAACGATCTAATCTCTTTCTCCAACAGGCATAAACCCTTCTCTTCTTTTATACCAACATATTAACAATATACTAATTGTCCTTTAGCATAATTACATAATAAGAATCTAAACTTTAAACATTTCTATGTCTTTTTGAAAATTAACGGAGAACCCCCAGATCATAAAATTACAATATTTAAATTATTGTTCCACGCCCTGGTTGTTTTAACTAAAATGTTGCTGATTTAACTCACATATCTGTTGGTTTTGCCATAACCATTCAGGTAAACGAATGCTGTCAGTGGACTGAGAACAAAGATAGCAAAACGCAAACCAAAAACCATCTTCATTGCATCAGGAACCTTTAATGTTGAAAATTTTAAATGACAATTGGACGTCATTCATCTCAGTTACGTAGTTGCCGATTCATGTGAATGAAAGTATACAAAAAAATATGAATAAATTGGAAAACAAGTTTTCCATGTCCTGAATAGATATTCCTACTGTAGAAATGTTTTAATTTCACCTACAAGTGATGTAATTTCGGAAGTTCATGTCAATGTAAATAAAAACACCAAAAAATTGCTACTAAAGTGAAGTGATAATATTGGTATTTTCTTGAAAGTGCAGTCTTATCAGTAACATTCTTGAAAACGGAATTAGAAATGCTTTTCAAGCGAGCTATTCTGTAAGTGGAGTAAAAAATGGTTAATGCCCTGTGAACATTTTGCTTGGTAATTCCATCTTGGGACAATTCAGATATAGTCTATTGTTGCATTTCAACATCAGCTGTGAGTTAAGTGTTAAAGCTATAAACAGCTACTTAGGCAAAATTTCGTTGTTTAACCCTTTTACGCTTAAGGGAAATATTTTTCCCTTCTATGAAAATCATTAGCGATTCTTCAATTATTATTAAATCGATGTTTTTTTACTGAATGTTAAAAAAAACTTTTTTTCAAGACGACAAATGTGTTTCTAAACGAATAAAAAAAAGAACTGTCAATCTTTATTGCACTAAACAAGTTTGTTCAAAACGACGTATAGAAAAAAGTGTTTTGTGCAACGTCCACTTGTGCTAAAAAAGTACACGAAGTCGTTTCGTAAAATACCATAACTAACTATTTTTTTTGAGGGGCGGGCAGGGTCTAACACTTTTGAAAAATTATTTTTCTTTATATTTTCTTATAGTAAAACATTTGAAGAATTTTCTGTGAAATTTTCAAGCCTATTGAAACGAAACTCTGGAAGTTATGGACCTTTATCTATGGCTATCTCATTCTACGAAGAATGTTTCCTTCTCGTTGTTTGTCACTTAGGGAAGATTTAACAGCTACAAAATGGCAGATTTTTTCGTGAAAAATCACAGTTTTCACTTTGAACAACCACCAAAAATTTAAAAAATTTTAAAAAATCAAACAGAAACGTTGGGGTCTAGAAAAACTTCTACTCTAACTATGCTGCGTTCATTTGTTCACTTCTGATTAGTCTGCGCTGAGATACAGTGGGCACCGCAAATCATGATTTTTAAGAAGCGTTCTCAAAAACGTCTCTTCACCGACTTATTTCTCAATATTTTTCCACGAAAAAATTACAAAATGTTGTTCGAATGATGCTTTTTATCATGTAAAACATTCGAATTTATTTTGTTGAACAATTCTAAAAAAAAAATCGCAAAAATGATGATTTTTTCATCGTTTAGACCCTACCCCCTTAATATTCTGATAATTAAAGCAATAAATTTACCTTCGATATAATAAACCCAACTCTTCGTTTATTTATTTTTGAGGATCATAGAGAAAAATATTTCCCATGGAACCATGCACCCTGATATATTTTTCTGGTGATATTCTCTTACTTTACACCCACAATAGCTAAAGTATTGTGTTGTACCGACATATTTCGTCCTGGACATCCTATAGTCGTGAATGGGTTAAATTGTAAACGATAAGCTGTCCCCGAAGAGACTAACAGTAGATAATTATTTATTGCAATAGGTATTTTAAGTTCAAACAACTGAAAAATTGGTGAAATAACCGAGACATTTTTTGCTTTCATGCATACAGGTATCTTTGCTGGGACTGTGTCATTGCTCAGTTGCACGAGGGACACCTCATTGAAACGTTTCATTTTCCGCAATTGCAATGTCATAATTTTGGGATCTGTGGGTTTTCCGTGTAGGTGGAATGAATTATGTTAAATGTTAAACACGTAAACACAAATCGACCATCGAAACAAAACAAATGGAAACACACTTCGAAAAAAACCCTGTGATTTTACATCTTATTAGATGTACATAAATGGAGCGTCGCAGTTCTCGCAAATTTACGTGAAAGAACATTCAGTATTGTGTCTTAAATTCCATGACATAAAATTTACTGAAATAAGGAAAAAGATTCCTGATAGCGACCGCCGCGACTTGAACCGAGAATCATTGGATCACAAAGTACATACGTCTGGTTATCGACTGAGCCACAGAAGCACACATCTGCTAGGTTGGTTAAAGGTGCATTAGTTACACTCGAAGCCAGTTAAATTCATGCTAATCTTACAAATGAAATTTTCCGTCATTTGACACATTAGGTCTTTATGAATTACATCGTATGAGGGATTAAGTCACTTGTAAAATTCAAATTTTTGTGATGTGTAGAAATGTCTGCATAAATATGAATGAAGTATGTAAAAAGCACCATAATCTTTTTTATAATCTCCATTATAACCTATTGCAATTTTTTGTAATCATTATTATCTATTGGACGATTTACTAGTTCAAAAATGGTTCTGACCCTGTTCTGGCCAGCTCATTCGCGCTGATTTCAAAATCTAATGGCATATAGCTTTGTACCATCATGTCCGCAAAAACGTTACTAATATTCCACCCATTGTATAATTACCACACCAATGCAGCCCGTCAGTGCCATGAAAGTTCTCATTGTTCCACGGCAATCGTCATAACCGCGGCTATCACCAGTACAATGAAGCCCGTCTGTGGGGACAACACACTGCAGTTGCCTTGCACTCGACAGACAAAAGCTTAATTGAATTATGTGCGGGTGCTGTTAATGGCTCTATCTCTTTGCTCTTTCTCTTTTTTCTCCTAACAGCTGACAACTTCCGTCCTTACCTTACCTCGTTTCAGGGAAATTCATTTACCGACTACATTAACGCTGTATTTGTAGATGTAAGTACAAAAACTACTGTTTTGCTGTAGCGTCCGTGATTCAAAACACGGATACGAATCCTACGCATAGAGCAAGAATAAAAAATAATGTGTTTGTATTCTTTGATTGTAGGGCTACACCAAGCCTAGGGAATATATAGTAACCGAGTGGCCCTTACAGAAAACCCTTGGAGAATTCTGGTCCTTAGTTTATGATCACGAGTGTTCTGCCATCGTAGTTCTCTGTCAACCACCTCCAAACTCAGTAAGTAGTCAATCAAAAATTGCTACCTCTTAGCAATTCACATTTCAATTTCTCTACCACCACAGCAACAATATCCTTCCTGCTGGCCTGAGGGACGTCACTCGAAAAAGTACGGTCCAGTGTTCACCATCGATCACATCTCGCACAATCACTATGCCAATATCAAGTCCTGGATGTTTCGGATTAACAAAAAGGTGATATCGCTGACTGAGCTGATGGCGGGCGTGAAAGCTCCGCCCAGAACGGTTCAGCTTTTCCAGCTGATATGCTGGCCTATGGGACATAAGGTGAGTCGGCGGTTTTCGAGGAACTGTGAGTTATTGACATTGGTCTTTTTCCAGGTACCAACATCCACCAACTCGCTGGTTGAACTGATGAACATGGTGGAACGGTGGAGACAGAAAACCGACTACGGCCCGGTCTGTGTTGTGTCACCGTAAGTTGAAAATCAGCGTAAACAAAACCAATGAATGTAAATGAATGCAAATTATGCGAATCCTGTTGCTGATGATGTGCTGAAGATAGAAGCCTGCACAGTATTCGTGGAATTATGGACTATTTTTTCATACATGAGCATACTGCTCACATCGTCCTGACAAAAAAACTGCTTTTTACTTTGAGACACCGTATTGATTTTAATAGTACAAATAATGAAACAAATTAATTGAAATTACGTATGACTAATTAATTGAACGACTGAATGCAAACATTGGATATGTTCAACTTACTCCAGTAAACCAAGCTAAATATATTTGAATGCAAAAACCGGATAAATACTTCAAGTTTAAAAATCGGATTTTTAGCTCAACAAAATGTTTAAAAACATTACTCTGGAAAATATGACAATATTTTAATTCAATTTTCGATGAAGCTCTCTGTTTTTTTGAATGATGAATACGAAATATTTTACGTCCTTGCTATGGTGGCTCGATGTAGCGGCACTGCGAGACTTTCGTTGGTTGTTCAGTGAAAGTAAAGTCAATTGATCTGGAAAAAAAATCAACTGGTATCTACCGACGTTATTTTAAGTGAGGTCACACCATCCAGAAAAAAAAGAAAAAGAATTTTAAATTATAATTACAATCCTAATTTTACATCCGATGTTTCAGCTGCAGGTATTTCAAATCAATTATTGTGATAAAAACAAACGAGGCTTAATGCGAGAAACTACCAAACAAAGGTTGATCTATTCAAGAAAAATCTCACTCTCCGGACGCATAAACCCAAGCTAAACTGGCTAAGGGAGAAATTATCTTCTATTATCTAACGAGAATTCTTATAACAATCGTAAACCAAAGTCTTATAAAAATAATCGAAAACTTCGAGTTTTGCACATATCTTTAAATTCAAAGCGATGGCCTATCTGTTTTTATACATCAAAACATTGCATTCGATGCCATACACAACTTGTAGAAGAGAAAAATTTTAACGTATAAGAAATATTTCAAACTTAGCAAAAAAATTCAAAAAAAGGCAAACATACCAATTAATTGATTATCAACGAAATTTTGAAGACTTTGGTCAACGATTGTGACAAGACCTCTTGTCAAATCATTGTGATCGATTTTTTAAGTTCATTTATGTTGTAAGAGATAGACTGGTCATAAAATTTTTAAATCAAACAACTAGGGGAAAGTATTATAAAACGGCCATACTGGCCAAAACGCCCCCCTTCCTTTTTTAAGTATTCAAGACTTTTCTAAGCAAAAGTTTTATCACTATCACTATCTTTCCGTAATATCTTTCTGCTATGCAAGTTTGGCAGTTGTCGTTTGCTGGAAAATATTAAAAGAAAACAGAAAATACCATTATCAGATATCACAGTCATGTGATCTTCGAATTTGCTCAGTGGCTTGATAGTAGTGTTCAAACGAGTCTAGGTTTGTAAAAATTGGGTCAGCCGCCTCAGCGAAAATTTAACGGTTGAAAACAACACATTTTGTCGGTTACGTCATTTATTCTATTATCAGAGCTTAAAATTGTCACGCATTCTCAATGAAAGAATCCAATCCAACAGCGTCATTTTCAATATTTCACTGTCTCATTCGTGAATGACCGACACCAGAACAAAGGAAGAGAGACGAAACGTTTTCGTTTCTCATTGAAAAAATGAGAGAGAATAATTGCCAACGTCACTCTTTCCTCTATGACAAGACGAAACCAAACTAACGTCTTCAGGGAGCAATAGAAGAATTTCAATTCTCATTCTTTCATCGGTGTATTGAAAGAACCTCTTTGGAAACCAAAACTACTACCAATTCGAGCACCAACAGGTAAAAGTCATTGTGAAACCTTTTTCTGTCATTTTCGATTCTCAAAAATTCGGTTGAATACCGACACAGCATACTATGGGATTTTCACTAAAAACTGCAACTGACTGAAAAGGCAAATGAAAGAAAAAACACAATTTTGAAACTACTCTCCTAATTATGTCATTGACTGGACATGGGTTTCGTTCTCATAGTTTGCAAGCGAAGCTGAGAGTGACAGTAATTTCTCGTCATTTTCGTCTATTTTGAGTCAATGGAAATGACTTTTATTAGCTCTGACTATTATATATCTGGAACTAGAAGACACAGTCATTTGATCTTCAAACTTAATCAATGGATCAATAGTAGCTTTCGAACGAGTCTTAGTTTGTTCAAATCAGCTTAACCATCTTCTAAAAAATTGAACGAGAAAACAAAAAAATTGAAACGAGCACACACAGCCATTTTCCAATGTTGTCGATCTGAGTCGAATGATATATAACACTATGGGTCAACGAGGCTCCGTTCGATAGTCAGGTTTTCCAGCATTTTATTACCCTATAGAGAAAGGCGAAACAAAAGGCCAAGGCTGAAGAAAATTTAGGTAAAGGAACAAATCAATTATTAAATATCGACCATTTTCTTTTTACTACCCATACTTGCCATCTTTGGAGATAGCATGATGGATCAAGTTAATCTTTTATATACATATTATATTTCAGAAATTGCAACTCTTGTCTTAGCAATATGCAAAGTACATCATATTCGTCCCCTTTAGTGCAAATTTCAATAATTCATTATGATTTATTATTGATTATTTATTATTGGGGTTTGTATGGCATTTGTATCTCAATAATTGAAAAAAAAATTGCGGAGACCATTTCAGCGATTTGATCTCATAAAACCAGCTATAAGGTTTGGTCTTCTTGGCTGAAGGCTCCCAGACCACCACATGTGTTCCACCATAATTTCTAATACCAGAAAAATTCTTCTTGATGGTCGTTTTTTGCCTTTTCCAACCACTTTTCGAATATACAAAAGAGTTTATTTCGAACTCCACTGTGTTCTATTTTCAACGTTGTTTCTATTTTCAACGGAAAAAATGCGAACTCGTGTACAAATGCACCATGACGAACCGTTTGATTTAAAATTTGTCAAAATGTCAATACATGTGCAATCGAGGGACCTTTCGACGGAAACCTACCAAAACAACATCGATTTTCGAAGTAGAAACTGTCAAATTATTCCTAAATATTACTTATAAATATTCCAAGAGTGAAACTTTAAAAGAATAAAAAAACAGATGAGTAAAAACCACCTAATAAAAGAGATATTTTCAGGAAATGACAAGATGGGCACTTCATTTAGCCGTTCGGGTAAAAAACAACAAAAACTTTTGGCTAGAACATATTAAACATGAACATGAAGAAATGATAA
Source organism: Malaya genurostris (assembly GCF_030247185.1). Lineage (NCBI taxonomy): Eukaryota > Metazoa > Arthropoda > Insecta > Diptera > Culicidae > Malaya > Malaya genurostris. The sequence goes on along the minus strand of NC_080571.1, from coordinate 242,873,877 downwards.
TGTTCACTTAGATCAAAACGGAATATACCGGGGATTCATTCGATGCGGACATAATGAAACGTGAAAATCAATTCCGAAACGTATACACAGCGCTCAGCTAATTCAATTAATATATTACATCTAAATTAAATTGCTACTCTTTCGGTTGATGTTTCCTATTCAATTTCAATTTTTCGGCACTCTGTTTTCTACTTTCTTCTAACTGCAGTGATGGCCGTAGTCGAGCGGGGGTGTACTGTGCGGCGAATGCATGCATCGAGCAGGTCATTCAGCATGGCGAGGTAGACGTATTCCAGGCTGTCAAAACGGTACGAAGGCACCGACCCCAGTTGGTGGACAATATGGTACGATTTTTGCTGCCCAACCGTTGCACTAGCGAAAGAGATGAATTTCAACCGTTTTTTTTACATTCTAGACTGAGTATAAATACTGCTACGACTTAGTTCTGCACTACGTTCTACATTATTTGAACAAAGACTTAAAAGAAAAAAAGTGAGAATGCGATTTACACGATGATCTGTGGTAAGTGTCACTTCTAGAGATTTCTAAAAGCTAAATTGTTTTCGAATTTTTTTTTAATTAATGTTAAAATTTTAATTGTGTGATTAAAGATGATTCAAGCATTTAATGTAGTTAAGATTTCCTTCCTTTTTCCCTTATTTTCAATTTTATTTGTAGACGATCAATACTATGAGAACATAAAAAGATAGTAGCGAAATATTTCGTTCTAGATCTCTGTTTTAACACATTTAGTGTTAAGGAGAATATTTTGTCTGATTTTTTATTATTCCTATTCTTCTGTGTGCGAAAAAGGTTCAAAGTCACACTTTATTGGTGAAGAGAAACAAAATTTCTAACTCGATATCAAACTTTTTTTTTTATTCGTTATTGTTTTCTAATAATGCATAAATGATTTAAACAGAAATTGTCACATCCAATTCAACATCCTTACCCCACCGAAGAAAACATTATATATATATTCATTTATTTATTTATGGTTTTATCTTCGACAAATCGCCGCACAGATTCAATATAGTACAATGAAATATAAAAATAACAGAGCATCTCAGGTTTCTAATTGCCCGTTTGAATGCTTGATGAGTGATATGAAAATCCAACGAATCAATAAACGAGGAATAATATTTCATCCTATTTATTGAAAATGTAATATACTAGTTCACTTAAATCCAAGCAAGCTGTATTTTTTGAGTATTTTATATCTACGCATCTAAAGGCTATAGCAGGATAAGCATGTGAAATCTGCCCCCAAACGGAATTCATATTGTTATACCACATTCGAAAGGTCATAGACTGGAAACTATTTTCTCAAAGTTTCAACCCTTTAACTGCCATATTGACGGAGCTAGGGTGGTTCTATTGATTTTTATTTTATTTGATTTTTGAAGAAACTGCTTCTCCGAAAAATTTGAAAAAAATCAGGCATGTTTAAGGCATTATGGGGATGCTTTACAATTTTTTTCAAAATTTTTGAAGATGTATTTCTTTTATTAAAAAATACTTGAAAATTTTGAAACATATTTTTTCCCTCTTCCAATTTTTGCACCACCCTGGATTTTTTAGTGATAAATAAAGAATTTTTGGACATGTTAAAATGGTATGTTTTCATATTCTGACTCCTACTGCGTCCATTAGTTCATCCAATAGCAAAATTTTATTAAAAATGATGTGCTGATAAAAAAAACTCCAAGTGGGTTATGAAATCAACCACAAAATGTATACAAATTTCAGCTTATTTTAAAATTTATAGCAGTTCATCGTTTGGTTTAAATAATATGATATATAAAAAATAAGAGGAATATGCTTTATTAAACTCAAATTGATGTGACTATATTAGTATTATATTAGGATAAGAATTCTATGTAAAAGTGATGCTACGGCGAAGAACAACTTATGTAAATTGCCTTAAGAAATAAACTTATTTATGGAAAAACAATTCTAAGAAATCGATTCCAATCTTCATCAGTGGCCACTTTTGTTTGACACCAATATAAAAAAGAAAAAATTAAATTCACTGCTGTTTCAACTCGCTATGTATTTAGTGAAATGTACAGAGCTGGCAAAAAGAAAACCGCGTTGTACGAGACCCAACAGTGCACAACGATTTGACCATTTCATGAAACACTATCGAATCATCGAATTATATACAGTCACTCGCTCTAGTTCTTGACTGCCATAACCGAATTTCATATGTGTGATACTCGCGACGTTCATGTATTACTACCATTCATATATGAACCACATACCAGTAAGTTCTCGCTTTGTAGCTTTCTAGGTTGTACCCGAAGTATGATCGTGTATGTATTATGCAAAGGTTGATACTCATTTCCTTCTTTTCGTTACTTTGATTTCTAAGCCTTGCGCTTGAGCTGCATCATAAACTACTAGAACAAAGCACCATGCGTTTCCCTTTTAAGAGAACTTTATGGGAACGCATGGTCGACTACTACTAGAAACTGCTAAGATAAAGCACCATGCGTTTCCTTCTCTCAGAATTCGATGGGGACGCATGGTCGACTGTTATTAATTTTTTAGAAAAAATCAAATATTTTGGTCGTCCACATTTTAAAAAAAATATGGAAACATACCACTTTAACATGTCCAAAAATTCTTTATTTATCACTAAAAAATCCAGGGGGGTGCAAAAATTGGAAGAGGGAAAAAATATGTTTCAAAGTTTTCTAGTATTTTTTAATAAAAGAAATACATCTTCAAAAATTTTGAAAAAAATTGTAAAGCATCCCCATAATGCCTTAAACATGCCTGATTTTTTTCAAATTTTTCGGAGAAGCAGTTTCTTCAAAAATCAAATAAAATAAAAATCAATAGAACCACCCTAGTTCCGTCAATATGGCAGTTAAAGGGTTGAAACTTTGAGAAAATAGTTTACAGTCTATGACCTTTCGAATGTGGTATAACAATATGAATTCCCTTTGGGGGCAGATTTTACATGCTTATCCTGCTATAGCTTTTTACTGCTGAACCTCGGCAAAAAATGCCGAGATTCGCACAACCGAATGCTCGGTAATCGCTAATTTTGTTAACTGTCACTGTGTTACTTGGCAAAAGCTATCAGGATTGAATCATCAATTGCCGAGTCATCATCGAATGTAGAAAAGATTTTACTTTATTATTGTATGAAATAAGTATCCACGGGGAAAGGGGATGTTTTGTTAATGTATATTTTGATCCAGCTTACAGAAAGAAAAGCAAACCCCAAAATAAAACATCAAAGCTAAAGACAATTGTTTCTAGTCAGGGCTGTCGAGAGGGGGAAAGGTGTTATTCCCCCCGGACCTGGACTTTTTAGGGGCCCGTAAATTCGAAGATTTCATTTTTGTTGTTGCTCACAATGGAACATACATTAGGACCTTTTTTTTTTGCTCGTTCAATCCTCCTAGATACAGGTGTTTTCGAAGGGGGCCCTATTGAAATCCACCCGGGCCCGGTTTTTTCTCTCGGGCCTAGTGCTCCTTAACCTGTATATAGGCAGATATTCCTGTATATATATATATATATATATATATATATATATATATATATATATATATATATATATATATATATATATATATATATATATATATATATATATATATATATATATATATATATATATATATATATATATATATATATATATATATATATATATATATATATATATGTATATATATCTATATATATATATATATATATATATATATATATATATATATATATATATATATATATATATATATATATATATATGAAAAATCGATAGTTTTTTATTTCACCTATCACGGAATATCTTTTTTATTCATCCAATTTATGTTTTCCAGTTCCACGAGTGTGGCGACGCTTTGAAAAATCGAAAAGATACATTAGATGACAAGTGTCTTACTTAGTTTCAGTAAAAGCTAACTCACTGTTCGAAATCTCGAACATATATGCATACACACAGACATTTTGTAATCTCGTCGAGCAGAGTCAAATGGTATATAACACTGTGGGTCTCCATGGCTTCATTCGAAAATAGGGTTTTCCAGCAATTCTACTACCTTTCTATTGGTATATTGTCGCAAAACTGAAATGTAGAGGCGCTGCCTGTTCAAGATGATACTTTCAGCAAGAGCTGTCAAATCGGTAGGAAAATTTCTAATTACTCCACCTTTTCAACGATTTCTTATGAAAACGGGCAAATTCATTTGAAAGATCATTGTAGAAGTTGAAGAAAAAGTTTTTACTCTGAGGTGGTAATGTTGATCTTAGTTCATTGTGCGAAATCTACCGTTTATTCAGAATAGAGCATTAAACATTTCCGAAGATTTTCCATGTTTAATCGTAGTTTACACTAAAAAAAGTAGTAGTAATCACTTTGAAGTCGATTTTCTTCTACTCCGAGTGTACTTTTATTGCTGATATCTATTTGTACTCTTGAATAAACGATAAAAATGTTGCAAATCACTACTGCCGATATGAAAATTTCCGAAAGAATCCTCCTTTTCTTGGTTCCATTTTTAATTGGCAGGTGCCGCTACCGGTGAATCAGCTTTGCGACAATGTGCCAATAGAGAAAGACAAAATGTTCAATTTTGTCATTTTGAAAAATCGTGAGGTATTCCGAGCCACTTCAAATCGGATAAAATTGAGAAATATCTTTCTAAATCTTTAATTTATGACTTCGATATGAAGACAACATAATATTTTAAGGAACAAACGTAGTTTATTTGATTTTGAAAAGTCCATCAATGCATTTTTACACATCGGAAGTGAGCAGCTCGATCGCGATCGTTGCAATGAATCGAGTTGTTTCGGCACTGCTTCTGTTGAAATTTCTAATTCAATTCTTCTAACAATGCAGGAATCATCATCCACATCTTCATCAGTAGTTTATAGTTCTTGCAGCTTCTTCTCTGGTTCTACTGAAATATGGTTTTTCGTGTTTTTACAAATAAAATTAAAATCAAAAGAACCACCCTAGCTCCGTAAATATGACAGTTAAAAGGTGAAAATTTTAGGAAAATTGTCTTCAGTCCAAGTTCTTTTAAAAGTAGCTAAGCTGACGATAGCCTTCGAGGGAAAAATATTCATAAATTAGTTTCTTGGCATCCAAATAATAAAATAATTATGATGCCATTTCTTATTCTCTGTGATTATTGACTGAACCATATAGTTTTTTTTTTTTTTGATATGTAAAAGTTTATTGGTTATAATAATTGTCTAATATTTACAGATCGTTTTCTAATAAAAATTGTAGTTCATTTGTATCAACTGGATTTCTATCGTTTATATAATTTATGTAGTTGACAGTAAGTTTGAGCAATTTCGTTCTGGCTTGTCGCGACGTTCCGTGGAAAGTAGGTCTGATCAAATCTGTGAATATTAGTCTCCTCCAGCCGCCTATTAGTGGAGCAACCATTCTTTCTAACACCTGCCATGCACCTACTGCTCGTGAACACGTGTTGAATATATGTTGGAGTGTCTCGACTGGAGCATTACAGTGCAAGCACTGTTCTCCATCTACTCGACGCATGATGAACAGAAGACGTCTGTGTTCAGTTTTGCCGTTCACTAAGAGGAACAGGTCACTTTTTTGTTTGGATGTGAGTCCACATGTGCGATGAATAATGTTCCAAATTTGTCGCCACCCCACATTCGGATTCTCTAGTTCTACTTTCGGTGGCTCGGTAGATTTTTTGTAGTAGTTGTGAATATCATCAGCTGATGGATTTAGTTGGTGTTGGAGAGGGAGTAGTTTTAGTTCTTGGCGTATCAGTTTCAGACACGGACAATCAGATGGTGGTATTATAGAGTGAGAAATGATGGATTTGTAGAACGGTATGGAGTTTATCTCTCTTAAGTGACGGTTAATTAACAAAGATTTGCATTTTAATGCAGGTAGTTGGAGATTACGACCGCCTTGTTCGCGATCCCTTGCTAGTTGTAGCATCGGTACGCGCTTCTGTTCCAATTTCTAATTCAATTCTTCCAACAATGCAGGAATCATCATCCACATCTTTATCAGTAGTTTATAGTTCTTGCAGCTTCTTCTCTGGTTCTACTGAAATATGGTTTTTCGTGTTTTTACAAATAAAATTAAAATCAAAAGAACCACCCTAGCTCCGTAAATATGACAGTTAAAAGGTGGAAATTTTAGGAAAATTATCTTCAGTCCAAGTTCTTTTAAAAGTAGCTAAGCTGACGATAGCCTTCGAGGGAAAAATATTCATAAATTACGATTTATTAATTTTAGTTTGAAGTAAAGCCGCCATGACTAAGTTCAGTTTTTGCAATGACTGAGCGGAAATATATATTGGAGAAGCCAAATGAATGAAAAACTAACAGAAAAGATGATTTTTTGGAAAAAGATACGCTCAGAGAAAGGACTCGAACCTGCGTTCTTTTGCATTCCGTGCATACGCGCTACCATTTCGCCACTCTGAATCTTGTTTTAGTCACTCTAAAACGCCAGACAGACATAGTAGAACGTACATCGAACATGGTCTACATCCTGGCCGTCACCCGACCGATACCTTACATCCAAACATCTTCTCTGTCCATCAAACACTAGTCCTCTCGCTTTATACCTATTTCTCCGATCAAGCATTGAGTAGGAGAGTGTATTTATAATCGCTTGTCACCTTTTTTAATGGTGCCAGTCGCTGGCTGGACTAGGGATGTCGTAATATCGATCGATTAATCGAGTAATCAATTAATAACCCAGATAATCGAGTAATATTTAATTAATTAGACTAAAACTAATATTCGATTATTGAGCTAATCGAATAATTTAAAATATCCCATAGTAAAAATCGAATGAATAATCGAGTAATCGATTATTAACCCAGATAATCGAATAAATTTCAATCGATTAGTTTCAAAATTATACTCGGGGACGGGTGACGGTGATGGGTAAGTCGATGTCCTGTCACGCAGCCCACCTGGGTTCCCAACCCCACGCATAGGGTCAGAAAATTTTTTTGGCCCGAAGAGGCGAATGACCTTAAGGTTAAAACCTCTATAATCGAAACAAAAAAAAATTATACGCGATTATTATTATTATTATAATTTATTCGAGTAATTCTGTACACTCTGAATTTGCTACGAAGTCTGTTGAAACAGAAGGTCTAATTTCACTACAGGAATTTAATACCAAGACTTTTCTTTTTGTACTATTTAAAACTCAGTTTCTCAGCTTACTGACAAGCACTTATTTTTAAAACCTTGGGACTTCACTATAACGACAATCCCATTCTGCAAAGACCAAAACAATGAAGAAGAATGGCTAACGAAAAATGGATATTACTAACTGCTAACTGCTGCTAACGATAAGGAAATTTAATTTAAGGACTTCACTCGATTTAAAATGCTCGATTGTTTGTTTACCATACTCTGAGCGCTCTGATTGCTCATCAAGTGCCCCAGATGTTAGCTACGATAGCACTTGCTGGAGCGCATTATCCTTACCATGTTGTAATAAATACATATTGCAGATTGCTTTTAAAGCTGAACTTTTGACACAGTTTCTTAACCGAAAAAAAGTTGAGGAAATCAACGAAAAAAAAAGTTTTTCTATGGAGCTTTCTTTAATATCTGCATAACTGATAATCCTGCTTACGGATTTGACAACGAACAGACAAGAAAATAAAAAACAAATAAAAAACAGAACCAAATGATTGGCACATTACCGCGAAATTGAGTTACCCGTAGCGACACCTGTCAATGAAAAATGGAACCAATGAGGGTTCTTTCGATAATTTTCATATCGGCAGTAGTGATTTGCGAAGATTTTTTCGTTTATTCAATGGTAAAAATAGACATCAGCAATAAAAGTAAACACGGAGTAGAAGAAAATCGATTTCAAGGTTTTTTTGTGTAAACTACGATTAAACATAGAAAATCTGAAATTGAGTTAGGTTAGATTTTTTCGGACCAGCATTTTTCAAACAGAAACCAGCGCAATAATGATTTCTCGAGTACTAGATTGTTTAGGGTTCTTGTACCATTTATTTTTGATATTTTATTTGTTATTTCCGGACATTTGAAAAATGGTATTGAACCAAGAATAATGCTCAATTCTAAATAAACGTTATTTGTCGCACAATAAATTAAGATCAACATTACCACCTCAGAGTAAAAACTTTTTCTTCCACTTCTACTATGATTTTACAAATGAATATGCCCGTTTTTTATGGGAAATCGTTAAAAAGGTGAAGTAATTAAAAATTTTCCTACCGATTTGACAACTCTTGCTGAAAGCGTTATTTCTAAACAAGCAGCGCCTCTACATTTCATTGCAGTGTCATTGTGAAAATTGTGTTGTTGTTTATAGACGTCAAGGTTTTGTCAATTCAGAGCAGTTGTACTTATGATCACACTTTTGATTCAGCACACTTTCATACTGTGCAGTTCGATTTGGTGTGAACTGTGCAATAAATAGATATTTTATATCAAGATTATGTATGATGTGATTTTATATTTAAAAATAAGGCTTTACAGGAGTCCCACTTTTACGTTTTAAAGGTACCCAGGGACAAGATTTATTTGGGTGTTCCAAACAGACCGAATTTTTTTTTGCTCGCTTAGTCCCGTCAAGTACCTTCTACGACCGTGGCACACGTGCCCCCGCTGCCACTTTGTAAAAGCGGCATTGCTTTAAAGTTTCTTTGCTAGGTCTAGCTTTCTGTCTAAAATTTATTTTTTATTGAGTGTAGTTTATGAGGAAAACGGTAATTCTTTGTTCGAGACTCGTGACAAATTATATCCAGTTCGTAACTATTGCTTTTTTTGCAGTTTCTCGTAGCCTTGATATTACATTCCTTTCGTGGGATTTGATCTTCTGTTTAAACGGATTTCGCAGCCAATCCTTTGAATGGAATGATATAAATTTTTAAAATGTCGAATGTTTGCTCGAGACTTCCGGTTGAAATTCTTCATGCAGATTTCAAAATTTACTGTTTTCTGTAGCTAAAAATCTACATATTACTTTTCTACAATCTACATATTTATTTTATTTTCTTTTCTCTTTTTTTTCGTTTTATCAGGTCCTCTAATTTTGACTTTAGAGTTTACTTTTTATTACTTATTTCGGTAAGTTTTTTTTTAGTAATTACTATCGTACATATTTATTCAACATCATCGCTACTATGCCAATTGATCAACAAATTAATATTCCATCGTTTCGATTCTCTTTGAAAAATTAGTCTTTCCGTACATTTTCTAACAATTATGCAAATATCGTTGCTTATTCAATTGCCTTCCAAGTCAAATTGAGCAGATCTAACCCTTTTTTTATTTTGCAGGTTTATTGAATTTGGTCGTGGTAAAAGTATTCCGCTTACGCCCGATAATTCAAATTCGGAACTCTCCAAGGAACTAACTAACACAGGTCGTGTAATCGTGGAAAAATCAATCAAAAAGCTACAGCGAGGAGAGTCCTATGACTTTTGTCAATCGTTTGACGACAAAAAGTTTGTTATCGATAAGAATGGCAGGATATGCGAGCGCAAGAAGAAAGGTCGTCTGTACAGTCTAGGAGGCAACGATCCACCAAGAAAGTGTCCACGGGGTCGATTGGATCGATTGAAAACTGTAGGGACTTTCGATATCACGAACGAGATCTCGCGACTCAGTCAAAAAACAATGACTCTAAACGAACGTATCATCGGTAATCAACTATTTGCCCAGACCGTTGACGAAGTTGCTACCACTGCCATCGGTAGTGCAGCGGATAGCATCGGTGCCGGGCTGGTCCCTTTTGTAGCGGCTGCTGCCTTTGGACCGGTAACCAGTACTGGCATCGGTACGCTCGAAAAACATCAGTTCGGCAGTGTCAGACCAAACAATGGCCCTATGCTGTTCAAACAAAACACTGAAGTCATGCATCTTTCGCCTCATCATCATCTACCATCCCATCATCCGCTGGTGTTGCAACAACAACATCAGCTAAAAGCAGCCAAAAGCAGAAGCCTAAGTACGGGTTCCTACATTACTAAAGAATCGAGTGTTCATTCTAGCGTAGAGAAGATTATCAAATCCAATAGCAATTCAGACCTGAACGACAAAGCGCAAAAGACGATCGATACAATTCCGAAGAACCGATCATTAGAAGATAGTAGAACAAATAAGCTCAATCAGTCTCATTCACCGATGCAGCTCCGAAAACCGATACTGCGCAAGTCGAAAAAGATTATACGTACAGATTCGGAATTTTTGAAAGGGAACATCTACGAAAAAGAATCTAGCCTATCGAGTTCTCAGTATACCCCAACGCACGAAAAACGGCGTGATTTTGCCGGAAACCATAGTAGTAACCCTTCTTCGGAAACGCATAAGTCGACCGACGAAAGTTCGAAAAACATTTCAACGGACGAAATTGATACAGTATTTTCGGATACAATGGAATTGGAACAGATGGAGGTAGATTATAAGATTCATTTGAAAAATAACCTTCAAAGAGAGTACAAAAGTGATAGCGATACGTTAGACGAAATTGGCAAAAGACAGCCTGATTACAGTACATGGAAAAATCAAAGTTATGAGAATACGTTCGATATCCGAGAAGAGAAAGAGCAAGAAGCGGAAGAGAGTGGGGGTTCTTATAAAAATGGTCAAGAGGCGACGACGAAAGACGAAGTGCAGTTGAAAAGCATGGAGAGAATAGACTTGCAGAAAGCACTCGGCACTGAACCACAAACTCGAAAAACTGTTGATCGACCAACCGAACTTGAGCTTGCGACATCCTCGGATGGCGACAAGCAGTCCTCGGTGGATAGTTCCTTTGGCCATATCTTCGAAAAGAACCTAGGTCGCTTTAAAAAAATGAATAAACTACTCAAATGCAAAAGATTCAGCACTTCCGCCTTGTATGACAAAAAGAATAAGTTAAACTTTAAGGAAACAAGTTTTTTTAACGACAAGTCTTCTCCAGCGAAAACTAGCACAGAAACCGCGCGTTCTCCAGCGAAGTCCTGTCTCTCACAATCCAAGGCGTCCATCAGTTCATCCAAATCATCACTGTTCGGCACGAAAAAATCAAATGTATTCAATCTGAAAGGAAAGAAATTTCTTTTTTCAAACTCCAACAGCACCGCAAGTGACGGAACCTCGAGGACATCTCCTAACAAATCTAAATCGAGCAATGAAATTAGCTACTGCCGAACAAAGTCGGTGAAAAGTTCAAAAAAGTCTGTGAAAAACAATAGTACGGCTTGTCTGAACCTAGAAACAACAAGTACATCACCACTCGCCGAAGCCTTCTACAATCCGACGGGGAGTGTACGATTAAGCGCCATGGAATTGTACGAGAAGTTCTGTTCCCGCGATTTCAGTGGTCTGTACAAACATGAAAATATCCACAGTGACTACGATGATGAGCAGCACAGGTTAGATCCGGAACACTACGATCCGAATCGAAATTTGGGAGCGATTCGGAAATACAAACGAAAGAATTTTAAACTGCTACGTCAGAAAAGTGAACCGAAGTTTTCCTTTCGGACCGACACGCTTTATGAAAATGAGGACAGCTATGATGATGCATCCTATCCTGATGGACAAACAAAAGATGAGTACGAGGGTGAAGATTATGCTCAATTTTTGTATGACGAGCAATACTATGAGGAGGATATTGAGCATTTGAGTATAGAAAACATCTACTATAGAGGCAATTTAATTCGAGAAGATGGCACGATTGTGGAAGCCTATCAATATCGGGACGAATTTGATGAAGAAGAATGTGAGGAAGAAGAAGAAGAGGAAGAAGAAGATTTGGATGAACCGGATGATGAGTACGATGATGAAGATGAATATGAAGAACAGGTAGGTAGACATGGCGCTGAATCGGAAGATGGTAGTCTGGAACCACCTCTAATTGACATGGCCAGTGCATTGGATTCGGATTGTGATGAAATTTATTTGATGCCGCAAAATGAATCGAAGAAACTGATTATACACGACTTTCTCTTTCATCATAGCAATAACGAATTCGATAATGTTGGCGATGAGCACGAGCCTACGGGAGCAGAAATGAGAACGCTCGAATGTTTTGACGAACAGGAAACATTAACCATTTATAAAATCTGTTCCAAGGAAAGCATCCCAGACTCCAAAAGTGACCTAGACAATATTCAATTAAGTTCTGCAATCGATCCATACTTTGTCAAATCGGACTGTTCAACTGCCCTCGAACGATCTATTTCACCGGAACTCTTGAGTGATTCCAGCGGAACACTGAACAAATCCACATTAACAGACTATGCATTTGATACCGTTAAAAACGTGAACTTAGATAGTTGTAGCACATCTAGACTGAGCTTATCATTAAAAAGCGAAATCTTTGAAGAAACATTAGCAAACGCCAGAAACAATGAATCCTGCGAAATAAAACAAATCAAAAACTGGAACATTGAAGATTTTACGTTGACCCCAGATGGATCATTGTCCGATGAGACGATAGATGAACTAATAAAATCTCATCTGACAGAGGAAGCGGAGACAAATGCTGACATAGAAAATAACACAGAATTAGTGACAGCACCTGATGAAACAGCCATTCCTTCTACTAGCGAATATACTATCATCGATTTAGACGAAGAGCCATACCTGCTTGACTCCAAAATTTCCGACTTTACCAACGAGATAACAAAGGAATTCGATCTATTGTTTTCTCGAGCAGAAACAGAATCACATAATGCCAGTTACTCTGGCAGCCCGGCGAAAAAAACAATTGCAACTGATGTAAACAACACTAAAGAAAGTCTCGATCTACTAGATTTGCGACCAGCGGTAATCGAACTTCCCACTCGCCATTCAATGCAAAAACTTGAACCTATTAATCTAGACACTGATGAGATTAGAATTACAAGACATGCCGTGGACCAACCTAAAACAGAACACGATAGTGCCAAAGCAGTAGCTATAAATAACAGGTGTAAGGTAGATAAACAAAAGGCTTCGGATTACGATCGTAAAGCTAGCTCTACGACGACGGTAGCAGCTACGGGTGATGATCGTTTACGGAAAGCCCGTAGTCAATCCTTGGGTAACCTTAAGAACAAAACCAAATGTTTTCCATTATAGAAAATAAGAAATGCTGTAATTAGTTGACTAGCGGTATAGCGTCTGTGGTCAGTTTTTGTACATTTTTTACTCTAGCTCACCAAAATTTTGTTCGACGTTAGCGGTAGTGAATGCTGTTAGGCGATAAAAACTAAAGACGTTATTATGATAAGCGAAAATTTGCAGGTGGAATATAACAATTCGTAAGATCCTGGAAACCTTTTATATGTTACTATTTTTATAGTAATAATTATAAGCAGCAGCATCTCTCATTTGCGAAAACAATGCGTAGAATGTAACTAGGCTTTCGTTATATCATCGCCATCTCAAACCAAAGAAAATGTAAATTGAGCCAACAAAGATGAAATGTTCTAAACTCAAATAGCTAACCCTAAGCGCGAAGAATGTGTAGAACACTTCTTTCCGAAATCCTAATATTTAACATATACCACACGTCATAATAAAACCACAGCGATCCGGACATACATTTAGTCGTACATACTCCAAATTATTGGAGGAAAATGATACATTTATATACATATTCCATTTGTTGGTTACTAATTGCTATATATTTTTTGAAGAAGGAGTTTGTTAAGGGCACACAACCGATATGAAAGAAAAATTCGTATTGCCAGTCAAAATATAATTGGGTTACCGGTTACTTTTCACGATCAAAATGAACTATAAATTTGTAAAACTTAAATATGGGTAGTAGAAGCAAATTGAAAACAAAAGTGTGATACAGAGAGAAATCAAGGTTAATTGTTGTAGTAAAAATGGTCTTCAAAAGACGTTAGTTAATAATTTGTTGGATGTAATATTTATACAAAAATAACGTTATAAACCCAACTCGGTGTTGTTTGCTCAAATCAAATTTTAACGATAGAATTATGCTGAATTACATAGCATAAAGACACGTGGAAAAGAAAGTTAACTTTTTAACATCTGTAAGAGAATCCCATATTTTTATAAACGAAATTCGCTTTTAAATACTTCTACGAAATGTTACTTTCTCGGCGAAGCTTGTAGTTTTCTGAAGTATTGAACAATATTTTATACAATATACATTTTTAAATAATTGTAATAGTCTACTTCGCAATGGCCTTAAATTTTAAAGGATCTCTGGACTATATCTAACGTTTGTCGAATAACTTTATTTATCATATCTAAAGAAACTAATTGATACTTCTTAAGAAATCGACCAAATCTTGTTTAGTAGTTGATAGATACGATTGCAATTAAAGTACATTTTAAAGCATTTTGAGCGAGCAGCAATATAGTCATCAGTGGAAACAACAACCAACGTTTAATGACATCTTTGTTGTTCCAGCTTTCATTTTGTTCATAAATCAGTAGCACGATTGAATCTAAAGATTTCTCGGACTCTCCTTCCGATCCAATGAGCAAATAACGCCGAGTTTTTGATCCACCATTATTGTTGTCATGATTGTCACTGAACGTTTTTATATCAGCGAATAACAAGTGTAATATACCACGAGTTACATGTCCATATTTGTATAACCCGAGTACACACTATTCAGACAAAATGACAAAACAAAAAAGAATGAGAAAATTTTCTCTCGAATCAATTTCAAGGACCTGCCAAACAGCAGGCAAAAAAATGCTAACTTTAACCATCGATGTGATTTGTTATTGTGAAACACGTGCCTGCAAATGCACGCGAGAAACCTACTATGATTGTTGTTAAATGTTATATATAATTTATTGTTCATCAACCGAAAAACTTGTGTTTTTCTAGTTCCAAATTTCAACAGTTTAAACAGATAAATGACCATTTCTAGAAAATATCATTCGGTTATTTCGATCGCCATTGTTGAAAGCAAAAAGAAGTATTCAAAAATTACTTTATTAGAGCGGTTAGTGAAATAAAATTTGTTAGTCTCTTGCGTATGTATATTTTCAATATTTGTTTAGATTTATTGTCGTTAAAATCCGAAACACTTATTTTTCGTATACACGTTTAATGTTTTGCCCGTGGGACTTCTAAAAAGTGATTCCAGAACAACTGTAAACAAGCAAATAACAATAACTAAAAGCAAATCTCACACAAAATAAATTTAAAGCTGAAGAGATTTTTTTTCCGGGCGAGTGTTCAACAGAACCTCAAAGCAGATCTCCGGATGTTCTGATGGAGGAAAAAAATACATCAAATCTGTGAACAAATAAGAACAAAGAAAAGTTGGTGAAATAAATTCCTTTTGTTACATTTATATCTAGGTGAAAACAAAAGAATATTTTTATAGGAAATAATAAAACCATGTAAACCATAAATAAATTTTTCGTCACGACATATTCGAAAGTCTCAATTTCTTCTCCAGCTTTGAGGGATCAAACCACAGAGTATTTTAAAGAAAAATATCGGATAATATACCTTTCATCTGTATTCAACCAAAAACATACTGAAATTAGACTGATGAAAAATGAAGGAAAATTTGTGAGAAAAATTTACTCAAAGAAACAGTCACTATCTCCTGATTTTAATTGTTTCAGTCAACTTTGAGTGTGATGAAACATAACTCAGAATGCAACCCCATCGTTCAGAACTCCGTACATGTTGAAACTATACATTGTCGCTGTGTAGATAAAACCCGATTTTCACAACTTGGCTCGAGTGTCATATAAAAAGTTGCACTAAGTCGTGACTGCAGAGAGGTGCTGTATGCTGGTAGTCCAAATATGTGCTCGTTTGTGTGGATATTCACTGCATTGCAATTCCTTAATAATTTTGGTTCACCGATGAACGATGGGGTTGCATAAAACGCTGTACTTACATAGTATCGTAATTTGAAACACTTCTAACTAGGTGATTTGAGGATGGGTTCATATTAGTGCCCGATGAACATTTGATTAGATTCTAACCGCAAATGACAGATTCGCTTTGTTTACTTTCTCTTTCGATTATTACGGTACTCGTAGCAATCCATCTCTCCAACTATTTGCAGAGAATAATAACTATGATATTATAATCTGCACTGAAAAAACAATCGAAAAATACAGAAATATTTCGTAATAATTGAATGAGAAAAAAAACAAAGAGAACGGTCATTTGCACTTAGGACCTAATTTAATGTTCATCGGGAAATAATATAAATCCATCTTCAAATCACCTAGTTAGAATCGTTTAATATCACGGTAATTCTGAGCCTAATCATCAAGATTCTACAACCAGTACGTTTGAAAGCATTTAACTCAAATAAGCATGGCAAAGGTATTTGCTATTTATAATGGGCACTCATAATAAATTAGATTAAATTGACTGATGTTTCTACGTGTCAATCAGATCACATCAACCAGCGATACTACTTTAAATTTCTACATATGGGTATTTTGGAAAGGGTTCGACGAGAAGGTTTCAAACATTGATGTTTCAAGTCACTATTAAACCCAAATTGGCGACTTCCACTTTATCGAGATTATTGCAAACTCTTACAATGTTATTTTTAGTGCGGGTATGACGAATTGGTTTCAAAAAGTAATGTTTTGAGCTATTTTCATATCTAAGATGGCGACTATCTGTGTTGTCAAGTAGGATTTGATAATTGGTGTCAACAAATCAAGGGAATTGTATGGGTGCGCAGTGCTGCTATTTTGACGCGCACGAATTTGACATTTCTCTTCCCTTCTCCTATGAACGAGATTCGATGCGGACTCGCCTGAGGGCGCCATGCTTGCTAAAAAAGGTGTTGCCAATGATTTGTTCGGGAAATGCGAGAGCTTGTTAATATTATGTCTTTGATCATTCTCAATTTAAAATTTCTGTAGTTTTCGAAAGAAATAAACCACAATACATAAGTGATGAGAAGTAGATCCGTAGAGAAAGCAGAAATCCATAGATATGCATCAGCGTTGGAAGTTTTCTTACAGGCTTGTCGGAAACACCATTCTGTTGTGGACTTAACGTACGACCAAATACAAAATATAATACGGAATACTCCGACGATTTTTCGAGGACACGTTTTATGATATGCGGTACACTGTCATGTTACACTGTAATAGTGACAGTGTACTTTTATGAACCTAAACGCCGTCTAACATTCAGGACTCGACGAGAATTGAGAGTATTAAAAAGCAAAATACTGATGCGGTTAATGTTGTATTCTACGTAGCCGAGTTGGTAGCTACAAACTCACGGTAGGAATTACAGAAAGATGTATAGCTAGGGAAATATCTAAGTGCCGATACACACTTAAATCAGGAGTGACCAGAAATCTTAGAGCACCTTTTGGTTCTCACGCGCGAATCAGCCTGCACGTAGGTGCATCTAATCGGAGCGATATAAATCACAACCAGAATACAGAATCGAACAAACCAAAATTCTAGCACCAATAACGATGATTAGTGTGCAGACCCCGGAACTGCTCCAATGCGGTGAGTTAATGCGAATTCCACCACTTTCGTTAAATCGAATGAACGGTTCATCAAGTAATTCTAAATGATTTACGGCTCATCACGCAATTCCTCTCAAGAAACAAAAAAAGTATTGGTTACCAACAGTGCAGATAGTTCATATGCGAGCGATTTACTGCAATAAAATTTGAATTCGAAATTATTTTTAACATTTTGAAGCGAAAATTGTTTTCTGATCATGACAAATAAAATAAACTATTCATTTAGCAACCTAGTGCATGCTTTGACGTCGTAGCGTTGCCAGATAATTTCTTTTTCAAAATTTCTAAACTGTCACGACGAAACAGAGAAGTGGGCTAGGGCAACTAGTTCATTTTGTGATTTTTAGGTATTATTATTTGTATTTGGTACGACTATTATTCAACGTTACCCAATAAAATGCATCAAACATAGCACCAGTAGCACTTGTCGTGAACAGAAATATCTATTTACTAACGGGAGTGGAAGTTC
This sequence comes from Malaya genurostris, assembly GCF_030247185.1. Taxonomy (NCBI): domain Eukaryota; kingdom Metazoa; phylum Arthropoda; class Insecta; order Diptera; family Culicidae; genus Malaya; species Malaya genurostris. The sequence goes on along the minus strand of NC_080571.1, from coordinate 242,855,940 downwards.
GTAAAAAAAACTTTTGTTCTCAATATTATTATGAATACTTCCAACTTATTATTATTATGAATAGGTTCTAACTTTCCCAAAATCCTAACATCAGCTTTAGAACCATGTATAGTTCACAATATTTGCCTATTTTTCCAATGATGAGTTTTAAAATTGCATTTTAAATGTCATTATGGTCGGTCGTGTCTTATACACAAGCCTGTAATTTTTCATTCCGTAGAATCACGTAGATTGTTCAACGATTGGTTAATTCACGTAAATTGAATGTGAGGATCCTATTAGTTTTAGAAGATGTTCGCAGAACATTCTTTTTCTAAAATATTTACTTAGACATTTGGAACCATATTTCTTGATCTTTCAAGTAATTTGAACGTGAACTTTTAGTTCAGTGTAGTCGGTGAACCAGTGCGTTGCAAAAACACTAGTTTCTGTATATGAGGACGCTCATCATCTGTCGAAATTGCCGGAAATCACGACTGTCAAAACCGGTCTACTAGTCGATGCATTTCATTTGTTTTGACCTCGACTTTGATGGCTATCTCGTTTTTTCGCGTGCTTCCCGATGCACCAAACAACCGGTCGAATGATAAAGAAGGGAGAGTGAGTGCAAACTCAGAGAATTGAAACGCCATCACTGTTAATAAAATTCATACCAGTGCTGGCAAATTAAGCCTTATAATTCTATCGATTCAATTTAATTCATGAGTTTTTATTTGTTTCTATCTCTAGTTAATATATTCATAGCTGGATAATATGCCGCGTCAATCGTCACTTAGAAAAATCACGATTTCTCATTAAAAAGGCATATTTGTTTTCCGCTTTTGAAAAATAAATTTGGCAACCCGTGACTTTCGACATTCACTTTCGTTGGTGAGCAATTGAAGACGTCGGCGAAAAAATAATACTAGTACAAGTGTGGAAGTGCTCTCTTGTGTGCGCCGCGAACGGTTTTTGCGGTCGGTTGAAAAAGGTAGAAATTCGTTTTGATTTGCTACAATTTATCAATAATCACGTGAAAAAACGTTTAGTCAATCTATTGCACTAAATTCAAAGTTCGAAATTCACAATTTAGAATGTTAAAATCGATAATTATGTTTTGCCGTGTGGGCTATGCAAAAATCGACATCTTGGTTTTGTGCGCCGTGCTTTTACATTTGGGCAATATAAAAAAAGTATGCTGATAATTTTTATTTTGTCCAGCAGAGTGGTGAGGAGAGGAGTTGTGACAGGTCCCGACGTTATCCAATAATCAGCGAGGAAAATGTCTGGAAATACGTGCTTCAAATGTGACCGGCCGGGACATTATGCCCGCGATTGCCAAAACGTCGGAGCGGGAGGTGGTGGCGGTGGTCGCCCTGGTGGACCCCGGGGAGATAGACGTGAATTCGGTGGAGCTGGCCGTCGTGAAAAGTGCTATAAATGCAACCAAATGGGTCACTTCGCACGTGACTGTAAGGAGGATCTGGACCGGTGCTACCGCTGTAACGGTAAGTATTCACATTTTTTTTCAAGAGCGATGTTTAAATTTTGTGAGTACGTGTTAACGCGTGTACGGTATGAAAATATTCAGTCATGTAGTACTTCGATGGTTTTAATTTCACAAAGTTCATATGCGATTGCGTTGTGGAATATGACATTTTCTGTTTGATGCTTTATGATTTACATAAAAATTGGTCGAAAAACAGAAACATGCAGCAAAGGAAACTGACCTGTCTATATGAAGTTGCATGTCGTTGATTGAAGGCAGATATCGTTAGTAAGTGCTGCCAGTTCTACAATCAAATTAAAAGTTACTACTTTGTGTTCAACTCTAGCGGCCCTTACAAGATCACTCAGACAAAAGTAGTATTAAAAATCATAAGGCAAATCTTATGATGCATCAAAAATCACCATTTCGAATGATTAATATAAAAAAACATACATCTATTATAATGTTTATGACTGCAATATACATCTCGTCTATCACTATAATAGTTTTCATACGAACAACTTATCAGTTCCACGGTATATGAGAGAAGTTATGTTTGTCATACAAATTTCGCACAATTTTCCTAAAATTTTCGTATGAAAGGCTTTTTTATTGGAAATCCAATTTTCATGACTTCATAAGGCGGTCGTATGACTCGCATACAATAGTTTAAAAACCATTCGATATCATTATGAAATTCCATATGCTGTCTTTCGATTATTGTGACGCGATTATAAATGTTTTCATAGATTTACAATTCTGTTTGGAAGTCGAAGGTTTTGGTAATCATTTTAAACAATGAGTTCAGTGATAAACATAGATAACCGCTCAGTAATTCATAAAAGAGAAATAACACAAAGAGAATTTGTCACTTGCTCTTACGACCAGTGCAGTAAAACTTCATTCAATTCAATTGAAACCGAATGTAAAACACACTGACGCTCTCTCTACTGCAGTAAACTTCACACTCTGACACACACAACGTTCGATGACGTACCGAACCGGCAGCATTCAGTTTTTCAATCGATTCTCTTCAAATCAAAGCTCAGTTTAACCACCGTCAGTTGATCTCTTGAAGTAACAAAATATCTTTCAATAGTGTGAGAGCGGCCTTCAAATGAGGTTCATCTAAACATTCGAATTGGTTCAAGATAATAGATGAAATACAAGTCACGTAGCTGAAATATCAATTACAGAATGCACATAAATTCTGTATAAGATATTTAAAACGACGAATGTAACAATGAGAGATTCTCTTTGTTTACTTTCTCTTTCGATTATTACGGTACTGTTAGAGAAAGTTAACAAAGAGAATCTCTCATTGTTCCATTCGTCGTTTTGAACATTTTATACAGAATTAATAGTTTCCTCCTCAGATTTGAGTTTTAACACTTTACTACATTTATAATTCAATTCATTCAAACTTGCTCACTACCAAAAGCGAAGACAATGAAGCAGCTAGACTAATTCAAACGTGAAACTGAACAAGCAAAACCTCAAATGACTAGGTACGATTATTCAATTGGCGATGAATCCTGGGAGCTTCACTTAAAAACGGCAGTAAAAGTCATACGAATTTGTATCGATATGCTGACGGTCAGTGGCCATAAATTTCAATTTCATCTGATATTCGATTGAAAGTAAAATTTTACCGCACTGCTTACGACCATTTGAAACATCAACCGAGAATTAAAAATTGAACTGAAATCAAGATTGTTGGGATTTAACAAACAAAATAAATCATCACAGTTTTTGGGATTGTTTCTCTAGTCCTCGAAAAAACCGAATTGTTAAATAATTTCACAACGGCATATTACGAAGATATCCCGCTTTCACGTTTCACGTACAAAAGATACACATTTTTTTGTTAGCATGGCGCCCTCAGACGAGTCAACATCGAATCTCGTACACACAAGTAGGCGTGAGAAATGTAAAATCCATGCGCGCAAAATTAGCTGCGCTGCGCACGGTGTATAGAATTAACACTGGTGGCGAGGGTAGGTCGGTTTCGGCTGTGTTTGTAATTTTCTCACTAAGGCCGTGGACCATCTCCCGGATTATTTCAACTTTTAGTGAAAATTTGACAGTCAAGCAGTTGTTCGGAATTTTTTATAGGGGTGTTTTCTTAGATTGAAAGTATAAAAAGAAATCACGCAGAAGAAATTTTTACTAAATGTCGGAAATTAGATTTTTTTCTGTGTCGGAAAATAACTATCGAATTCTCAAAAATAACCATGGTTTCGAGCAGGGCTATTTTTGACAATGACAAAATAACCAGTCGATTGTCAAATATTAACTAAAAGTTAAAATAATTCGCGAGATGGTTCACTGCGTAAATTAAGTATGGTGTCGGGATTCACGCAAGTAAGCATCGGAACAAAACATGGCTCAAAATTCTATTTGAAAGCTAATATGTGGTGTTTTCGGGTAAGTAGTTTTATTTCTCGAAGTTATCTAGTAATAATAACTTTGTTCCCATAGCAACTGGACGCTACATGTTTACACTTTTCTTCCCCATACCCATCTGCTTTTTTCCCATACCCATCTGCTTAGCGGTTCAAGTTAAACTGATTTCTTCAATGTCCACCAAGAATATTGATAAAAATAATACAAATCTCATATTCTAAGACCTTTAGTTAGAGTGAGATCCATTGTCTCTGTTCGATATATTGACTTTAAGGTGTGCACTCTTACCAGCCGCTACCTAATTTTCGGTCAAAACCTACCCAAAATCAACTAAAGTTCAGCTCTCCAATTTTGGGTAAAGAGTGATGACCTCAAAATTTAGGTAAATGTAAGTTTATTACAAGTGTTATGTCATATCAAAGCACGCTACCCAGTTTTACCTATCAACTCAAAGTTTGAGTAGATAACTACCTAATTTTGGGTAGCTTATAGCTCGACAATGAGTGATTTCTCCTAAAAAATAGGTCGCGTCGCTGTAACAGCAGTATTGAACAGTTTTCGAGCTATTTTCCTGCGGTATTTTTTCAGTGGAAAGAGACTGAAAAAAACCTATTTTAATCCACCTAGTGGTGTAATGATGCCTTTCTCATATCAATCATACTTTCATATATAATAGTGCGATTCTTGAAAGAGTAACCGAAATCGGTTTGTTTGACCGTCTACTGATGAAAACTATCATTTGGAAAAGATTTTAGGTCGATTTAGAAAATTTTCAGTGATGGTATACAATTTTTAACCCACTTTACCCTATATTTTCGGATCCGGAAGTCGGATCCGCATGAAATTCAGGAATTACGTATGGGACCACAGGACCTTTCATTTGAATCTAAGTTTGTGAAAATTGGTCGCGCCATCTATGAGAAAAGTTAGAACACATATTTTCTTTTTTTTGCACATTTTACCCCATAACTCCCGAACCGTAAGTCGGATCCAAGTAATATTCAGGAATTTTTATGGGACTTCAAGACCTTTCATTTGAACCTAAGTTTGTGAAAATCGGTTCAGCCATCTCTGAGAAAAGTTAGTGCACTTATTTTCACTATTTTTTGCACATTTTACCCCATAATTCCGGAACCGGAAGTAGGATCCAAATAATATTCAGGAATTTTGTATGGGACTACAAGACCTTTCATTTGAACCTAAGTTTGTGAAAATCGGTTCAGCCATCTCTGAGAAAAGTTAGTGCACTTATTTTCACTATTTTTTGCACATTTTACCCCATAATTCCGGAACCGGAAGTCGGATCCAAATAATATTCAGGAATCTTGTATGGTACCACGAGACCTTTCATTTGAATCTAAGTTTGTGAAAATCGGTTCAGCCATCTCCGAGAAAAGTTAGTGCAAAAAAACGTTACATACACACATACGCACATACACACACACAGACATTTTGCGTACTCGACGAACTGAGTCGAATTGTATATGACACTCGGCCCTCCGGGCCTCGGTTCAAAAGTCAGTTTTCACAGTGATTGCATAACCTTTCTATATGAGAAAGGCAAAAACTGGAATTTTAGTGCAAACCCGGGAAAAATATAACTATTTCGAATATGAGTTAAAATTTTCAGCACCTTGATTTATTTTATTCAACAAGTGAAAAGTATGAGATAATATTCAATGTTACGTTTGAGTGAGATGTTCAGGCAAAGTGTTGAAACAACTTATTGTCCCATACAGGTTCTATGTTGGAAATTGGACCAATACTCCATGTCTCGTTCAACGATTTCTTAAGGGTTTACCAGTAGTTTTTAAAAGGAAAGCCTTGATATTACATTCCTCTTGTGGAATTTGATATTGTTTCAACTGACATCGGTGCCGATTCATGGTTCAAACATACGACAACTGGCTTATGAGATCAGTGCTCTATGCATTGAACCGCTAATCCGGGTTTTAGCAGCTTAAAATCAATAAAGCATTACAACTTTCTTAGTTGTTATCAATAACAGCACAATGAAATCTTACAATGAAAACTAACAATAATTTGGATGCTTCTCCTTGATTTTTGAAGTTTGAGAATAAGTTTACAAAACATTTGCAAAACTGCAAAGTCTCAAGGTAACATCGGGATCGTTTTTGATGAAATTATTATGAATTCTTAGCAACCTTGATGTTTTTGAGTTTGCTAATGATTGTAATAGTAATGTCATCTTGAGATAATCTTTCTGTTATGCTCTTATTTGCGTAAGGTATTGATTTCTATAGTACTCACAGAATTGAAAAAGTTGTCGACTTTGATTTTATCCTCCTTTTGCAGGGATATTCTTCTTTGGGAGCTGGAACAGGTTTCTGACGACTAGTGTTGCTGTATTGATGTCAGCCGATTTCTCAAAATAATCTCAGGTTTACATTGCTTCCGATATGAGATCTGTCTTCTAGCCGAGTAGTTCTAAAGTTGTAGAATATTTAACTTAATGAATTAATTATTGCTTCATTTGAAATACTGTGTGTTATTGGTAGATGATCTGAATCAATATCAGTTCACTGCGAATGTTTCATTTTTCCTCTAGATCCAGATCAATTGTATAAGGTTTCCTCATAGATGGTAAATTAGTTGGGCTATTCGAAAATAAGCTGGCTAAAAGCCAGTGGAGAGTTCGTTGTGAAAAACTCATACTTTCTAGTCATGGTTATTCCACGAGAGATACTTAGTCTGAATGCTCCACTCTTTAAAAAATGATCGATGTCTTGGGCGTTTTTGCAATACAGCAATGTTGTCGATTGTAGAAAACTTTGTAGAACAACGCATAATAAAAAAATCAAAATATATTTCTAGAGTACTGCTCATAGTCCTAAGCACATCGTAAAGTTTTATGACAGAACCGATACTGCCCTCTGATCTCATGCTCATGCTTGGTGGTATGTATGTGTGCATAGATTGAAATGTGTATAAACTCAATATTTCTGTTTCCCCTGTCCTTTGGCTCAGAAAGAAGAATGGAATCATGTTCTCTTTATCACCTCTGGGAGCCGCAAACGACGTGGACATCTACAGACTAACAGACAGGACACTCAAATTAGATTCTTCAATCATTTTAACGGTCATTTCGAATATTCCTTTATTTGTGACAGTACTCACATGTGTCATGATGGCGCCACGTTACCCTATCAAAAACATCGTGTCTGTCATCTAGACTGTGTTTATTTTTTTTTCATTTACCAACAGAGTTGCCATTCATACCGAATTACCTGTAATGTATTGATTTGTATACGTCCATGCGAATTTCATGCAGGATGTGCCTACTTCTCATCCTCCAACGCAATACAAATTCGAACCCGTTTTGTTACAATATTTACTTGCTTCTGGTCTGCCGCCACTTAATTTCGGGTGAAAACTACCAACACAATAAAAAATAGTCTAGATGAACAACGTTGAGTCAAATAAATGGTTACCTTCCAACATCGCGAAAAAGTTAAATATATTATCAACGTAATCCAATTATTTATTGTGACGATTCATTTTCAAATATTTTGATGAAATCAGGCATCCCTGCAAGCAGCTGATCGGTGTTGACAAACGAGGGGAAACCAACTAGTAAAAAAACTTGTGCATAACACAAGGGGTTTACAAATAGTAAATAGTTCGCGCAGTACAATATAGGTGGAAGTAGTTCATCACGAAAAATTATTTTTATAAGAATTTACTCATACTGTCATGTCTGTTAGTCTGTGCTACATCGTCCAAAGTCTGCACACCTAGTAGTTTGATTGCATGTTAAATGTAGCTCTCTTTTAGATTGCGTTTTATTTTCTATAACATTCGTTACTTTTATTCAGTTCCTTACAAATGCTACACTCACTCATCAATCATCATTCATATCCCACTACTAAAAAACCGACAAAGATAGAAAGAATCAGAGCAGATTAGAAAAGTTAGTGTTAGTATTCCAATCATTTCGATATCATTTCATTTTATTCTGAAAAACGGCGTATTGGCTTTTCGATCGAATATGGTTCGGTCGAATCCTAACAGATCGGCTGAAAAGTTACCATTTTCAGTTAGTACCAACCTTCAAAAGATACGTATATAAATTTGACAGCTGTCTGATTATTAGTTTGTGAGATATTGCATTTTGAGTGAAGCTACTTTTGTTATTGTGAAAAAATGGAAAAAAAGGAATTTCGTGTGTTGATGAAACACTACTTTTTGATGAAAAAAAGTGCCGCCGATACCAAAAAATGGCTTGATGAGTGTTATCCAGACTGCACCGGGCGAAGCAACAATTCGTAAGTGGTTTGCAAAATTTCGTACTGGTCATATGAGCACCGAAGACGATGAACGCAGTGGACGTCCAAAAGAGGCTGTTACCGATGAAAACGTGAAAAAAATCCACAAAATGATTTTCAATGACCGTAAAGTGAAGTTGATCGAGATAGCTGACACCCTAAAGATATCAAAGGAACGTGTTGGACATATTATTCACGAATATTTGGATATGAGAAAGCTTTGTGCAAAATGGGTGCCGCGTGAGCTCACAATCGATCAAAAACAACAACGAATTGATGATTCTGAGCAGTGTTTGGAGCTGTTATATCGAAATAAAACCGATTTTTTTCGTCGATATATCACAATGGACGAAATATGGCTCCATCACTTCACTCCGGAGTCCAATCGACAGTCAGCTGAGTGGACTGCCCGCGATGAACCGAACCCAAAGCGTGGAAAGACTCAACAATCGGCCGGTAAGGTTATGGCGTCTGTATTTTGGGATTCGCATGGTATAATTTTCATCGACTACCTTGAAAAGGGAAAAACCATCAACAGTGACTATTATATAGCGTTATTAGAGCGTTTGAAGGACGAAGTTTATAAAAAACGGCCTCATTTGAAGAAGAAAAAAGTTTTGTTTCATCAAGACAATGCACCGTGTCACAAGTCGATGAAAACCATGCTGAAATTGAACGAATTGGGCTTCGAATTGCTCTCTCATCCACCGTATTCTCCAGATTTGGCCCCCAGTGACTTTTTCCTGTTCTCAGACCTCAAGAGAATGCTCGCTGGTAAAAAAATTTAGAAGTAATGAAGAGGTAATCGCTGAAACTGAGGCCTATTTTGAGGCAAAGGACAAATCGTACTACAAAAATGGTATCGAAAAGTTGGAAGATCGCTATAATCGCTGTATCGCCTCTGATGGCAATTATGTTGAATAATAAAAACGAATTTTGTCAAAAAAATGTGTGTTTCTATTAACGGATACGAACTTTTCAGCCGAACTGTTTACTACCTTTGATTTTGCTAGCGTTATTAGGAATACAAATGAAATACGATCAGAAATACGATACGTCGTTATTCAGAATAAACGGCTATCCGCATTAGGCCGATCCCACCGATCCGAGCTCTCCGGTGTTGACTTTTTCTCTGCTTCGGCTATGGCTGATCTGCACATGCACACAGCTGCATGTGCAGCTCAGCCATAGCCGAAGCAGAAAAAAAGAAGACGCCGGAGAGCTCGGATCGGCCTAATGCGGACAGACTTTAAGGTGAAATGTAGCGTCATAAAATGCGCGCAAAATTTTATCCGCTTCAGTTGAACGAACCGTCGCACAAAGCGTACCAAGAAAAACGGACACATAGAAACAAGAACTTTTTTGAATGATTGAGCGCAGTGGGCTTACCTCTCGTTATATTGGCTTGTTAAAAAAACTGGACGTAATGGATTTTTGAATTCTTCACACTTTGAATATATGCTAATTCAATCGTTATTGTTTGTGATTACTCTTACACTAGAGCTACAAATCATGAGTAATTATGAATGATTAACATGAGGTTATATGTATATGTATTGGCTAACTTGCTAACCATGTATATGCCTGAGTTTAGTAGCAAGCATGGATTCTCCCTCAAAAGAACGATTGAAGACAAGAGAACATTCAAGTATTTTCAATATCTTTGCCAGTCGTTCACCAGGCCCTTCTCGCCGATGAGATAGCATTTACGTAAAAGTATTCACCATTAACTTTTTTTCGGAAGTGACTTTCGGAATTATATAGCGTGATGAGTCTAGAAATGTCTGTTTCAACGATAACGAACCGAAGACCAAACAGCCTCTGGCCTCCGGTGCCAGAAATCATCAATAGTTTAATAATTTCTTAGATTACATTATTGGAATACATTCCAATTATAACTAATAGTTCATCATACCATGCAGTTAAAATTATTTAATGAATCTTTTCTCAAGCCCATAATTGGGGCACGAAATTGAATATAAAGTTATTTCGTAGTTCCTTATTATTCAATCGATTTTGAAAGCAAATTCAAGCGTTGATTCATAATATTTGAAAAACCAATGAATTCCAATAAGTTTTCCATGCTGACTGGCTCGAAGCTGACCCTCAATGTTTATCACTTTGTTTGTATATCAGGTTAATGAACGATAATACTTGGCTTGTATTCATTTCATTCAGTAGCAATGTTGAAGTTTTAGTTTTGCTATAAAAATTGCTACAACCTAAAATAATACCTTTTTTACGATATTACACAGCCAAGCATTATTGCTTCAGCAATATCAATGCATTGAACTCAACAGAATTGGACATTATTAGCATTATAAATGACAGTTACTTAGAAAATACACGATTTCTTACAATACCCATTTTATTGTATTCACCTCGTTTTTATTTCAACACAAAACCCAATGCTGCATAAATTCGCGTCATTATTTTATATGTAATTTTTGCTCACGATATAATGCCACCGTGCATTTTTCACACCACCTCAATATGAAACAGCAGCGCGCAAGCAATAAAAAAAAATGCGGAAAAGTTTATGTAAACTTTTTCAAATTTCGGTTGTTTTAGCTAAAATTTTATAATTTTGAGTTGCATTTTTAGATTCTTTGTGAAATTCTGTTATAAACACTACTTTTCAGTTCTAAAATCATCCCGTGGAACGGAAAAGTTACCGTTTATACATTTCAAAAGCCAATTACGGCTCGGCAAAGCAAAATTTCAAAATTCTAAGAATACTTAGTTATGATAAATTTGATTTCGAAAACTTAAGTGTTTTTGGTTTTTCGAAAATCGGTCTAGTTTTTGAATAATTGATCAAAAACGCGATTTTCGCATTCCGCTACATTTCACCTTAAGGGTGTATATAGGAAAGCAGGGACAAGTACGAAGCGGATAACAATACGAAATTTTCCGAAGGTTCATCAACGAAGCCATTGAAAACAAAGAAGCAGTTGGTAGAATGACAAAATACCGGTACGATACAGACGCACGACCCAATCATTGGCTGGTTACCGGGTGAAGCAAATTTCCTACCCAAGTGACACATTTGTTGGTGTCGGTTGCGTTACGAGGGTTTCCTCCTTCTTTGTCGGTTTTTCTTTTTTGCACCATAGCCTATTTCGTCCGGTATGAAAAGCGTGGAGTCCTGTAACCCCCACCCTCGGCCAGGGAAGCCCATAAATGGATAAAACCAAATCAAGACTAGCCTCACTCAAATCACTGTAATTTGTGACCAAACGCGAATGACATGAAATATTTAAAGGTATCTTTTTATTAGAGCTGTGCGCCGATCAAAATTGTCAACATCGGCGGCTGAAACGTCTTTTTGACCAGCGGCGGCGGCGAATCGGCGTGACGCTATTTCCTGAAAACATCGGCGGCGCGATTCGGCGTAATCAATTATAAACATATTAAAAATTTCAATATTGATTCACACAGGACAATTTCTCTATCTTATTGTTTTGTCGACCTACAATCAAAGATCCTAATGTTTATGTGATCCATTAAAGCCAACGTAGTGAATAGAGATGGTAAAGGTTTCGAATGCATCGAATTAGAAGAGAAATTGAGATGAGTATAAGTGCGATTATTTGGAGATGGTTGACTATTGTTTAAATAAATATTTCATTCATATACAAAAGGTTTTTTTATTATGAGCAAGAAATATGAAGTTTTATTCGGAACTATTCATCAAATCGCTTTTTACATAGTTGATAATTATCATGTATAAAAATCGTTTTATCAACTCAAAAAATAAGTATATCTTTTTCGTACGTATGTAATTAACATAAAATCGATTTGGCGCTCAAATTCATTCAGATATCAAAAATAATATCAAATTAACAAATTCAAATTTTAATTACTTCACATTTGTAACGATTTCTTATAAAAACGGGTAAATTCATTTGAAAAGTCATAGTAGAAGTAGAAGAAAATGTTTTTACTTTGAGTTGGTAACGTTGATCTTAATTTATTGTGCGAAAACTAACGTTTATTTAGAATGGAGCATGAAACTTTGTTCAATACCATTTTTCAAATGCCCGGAAATAACAAATAAAGTATCCAAAATAAATGGTACTGGATCGCTAAACATTCTAGTACCCGAGAAATCAACACTACACTGGTTTCTAAAAAAAATGTTAATCCGAAGAAACCTAACATTATTTATTTTTTTCGGAAGAACCCTCCTTTTCTTGGTTCCATTTTTCATTTTCAGATGTCGCGACCGATAATGTTGCGATAATGTGCCAATAGCTCAAAACCTTTAAAATAAATACAGAAAATAGACTTTGAATCAAATGACATTGGCGTCGGTTGACAACGGTAGTACTGATTTTCAGTATAAGTAGGAGGAAAGTGACTGTACTGTAATTTTCAATGAGTTTTCATGAAAACTGTAAACAATTTTCCACATTGATAAAATCATTTTTTCGGCTGATGTAATATTATCGACGGCACGATTAAAATGGGATAACCGGCGCGCTGATCATCTTTTTCTTAAATTGGCGGCGTGTCGAAATTATCGGCGGCGGCGGCGTGGCGCGGCGGCGCACAGCTCTACTTTTTATGGTTGGTGCTTATGGAAAATAATACGGAATTTCCATAGGTATCGCCATCTATGTATCAGTCCCGATTGACCCACGAGATATATGCCGTTATAAAACTTGTTCATCTGCAGAACTTCTCTATGTCGAGGAGCATGTTCTCCTTCAGCAAGGTTGAATTTTTTTCTTAGTAAAAGTAGAATACTACTTTTTCTGAAGTTAATAACAATAGACCTTGGTTATGGAACCGATACAGTCGGAGCATTTTGTTCATCAGTTTTCTCATATCACAATTGCTTTATTGTTTACTACACTGTATTGTTTTGTCTGTTTTTTATCAAGATACATAAAGCAACTGGTAATAATCGTTCATAAATAGCCAAGAGCTTCTTGGAATCTGTACTTTCGTCTTCGACTTTTCAGTGTACAGTAGCTTAAAAAGAGCTGCGAGTGCCACTTAGCAGTTCCACTTTCAATTATCAATAGCCTTAAATTTGTTTTTCTAGACCGTGCTGCATTTATTTAATAAAATTTATTTTATTTTTTTCATTTCAGGAAGCGGTCACATCGCACGGGACTGCAGCCTGTCGCCGGATGACTCGTGCTGCTACAACTGCAACCAGAGTGGTCATCTGGCTCGAAACTGCCCGGAGAAGAGTGACAGGGATATGAATGTATCCTGCTACAACTGTAACAAGAGTGGTCACATTTCACGGAACTGTCCCACAGGGGACAAAAGCTGCTATAGTTGCGGCAAGATTGGCCACTTGAGTCGCGACTGCACAGAGAACAAGGGTCGCGATTAGAAGTCGGGTTATGCGTCGTCGTGGTGCACCAGCAGCAGCAACAGCAACAACAATAACAATATTAACATGAACAACAACAACAACAGCCACAGTAGCAGCAATAATAACAGCAGTTTGAACCACATCAATAACAACAGCGTTGGAGCAATAGCCGGTTACTATCGGTTGTCTTCGCTCCCGTCTCAACTAACAGTATCATCGACCGTGCAGCAGCAGGAACCACAAAAGCAGTTGTTCGGTGGACTGAATTCATTTCAGAACCATCCACACCATCAACTACCATCCCAAACCCTCCAGCAGCAACAATTCGCATTCGCCGAAGGTACATTGAAATCGGCGATCAGCAGCCAGCAACAACAACAAAAACAGACGAATGCACCGGCCTATCTAATGCAGACACAGCAAAAAAGCTATTACAACAGTGCATCGTCTCCGATCGGCGCCCATCTTGGTCACTATGCTGCAGCTGTTGCTACTGGCGGGGGCAATACGAGCGGTTGTTCGGTTACGACGGTAGGAAGTGTGTTAGGAGGTCATCCTGCAAGTACTACGGCGGTCGCTGCTGCCGCTGCTGCCACCCTTCACGCAAGCAAACCACGATTCAAATTATAATACTAAATGATGATAATAATTGCAAAAAAATAAAATTAAATGATGATTAATCACGAACGAGAAAAGAGAAAGGAACATTGATGAAATCAAAACCAACTTAGAAAGGAGTAGATTGATAACTGGAAAACGTACGAAAGAATATAGATGATTGATTCACTTTCACACAGTTAAACAGAAACAAAAACTCATATGCGTTTTATGCCATTTATTGTTTTTTCTTTTTTCATGTTCTTAACGGTACGAAGCGAAAGCATTGAAAAGATATACACAAACCTAATTCGTATGAAGAACTAAATAAATTAATTACCAGGAAAGCGAGAGCAACCCTTACATGGTTAAACTTGTTTTTTTTTTACTTTAGAAGGTTGAGGGTAACATTTCTGGTGCAGCATCAGACAAGGACAAGTTTGTTGTCAACTTAAATGTTTAATTTTTCAACCTACGTTTCGTGTTTTATATTAAACATTTAGAATTAAAGTTTTTCTTATCCCAACATAAAGAAAGCGGATTTTGTTTGAAGTTTTTTTTCTTTGTAATAACCTAAAACAAACTCATAGTCGAAAATATCAAAGCCAATCTGCTGAACAAACAAACGTGAACGATAGAAATACGTTTACTTACGTGCTTCTATCGAACTCGAGATACTGACATTTGCGAATTCCCATGCAGGACGCAACAATTTGTTCTACATTTTACTCGAGTGTGGTCGTTTGTTTGCATTAATTCATTTCTTACGCATGCAGCTTCCTGTGTTTTGTCATCGTCTGAAACAAAGTTCGCATCGCATAGAAAGGAAACAGCTTCTTAAAATCGCGTTATTGAAACAAATAGTAACGTAATGTAACGAAAAACTAAAAAAGAACTTTGCATATTAGTCTAACAACCAATATTTACTAAATAAAATCAATTGCAAATTACAAATCTTAACAAAAAACCAAAATCTATTCATAATTGAAAAGAGAACAAACATCTTCATGTTGATAAACGTCTATATATTGCAGAAAAGAAATGTAATCGTACAAAAAAAAAGAAGCAGACCAAACGAAGCAGCTAACGATTGTGGAAAAGCAAACCCGATAAACGTAAAACAAGGGAGAAGAACAAGATCTCACTTTTCCAGCTAACGAATTTCAGCAGGAGAGCTTGAAGAGCAGAAAAACGAGGGAGAAGAATACACACACGATTCACGTTTTGTTATTCTTTTTAAACTGTGATAACAGCCAAATCATGAAAAATCAGAAACAGTCAGACGGTTGGGACAACTAAATCGAAACTGAGTTTTACTTGTACTGAAATGCGGAAGATAGCCACAAAGCGGAAGGGAAGTTTAAGTTTTTTTTAAATAAATTAACAGTCACAAAAGTCCCTGATGGCGGTTAATGTTTTGATGAGAACATGCCTAACCGAAGATTTTTGAATGCAAATTAGGCATACCACTAAATGAATAGATTCAGAAAATAAAGTCTCGAGGCAATTTGGTTTGGTGCAAACTGTGTTCTTAGCCGTCCTCGCGTTTACCGTAGAAAAAACTGATACCACTAACAAAATGAGAGAACAGAACGCTGAGTTACTAAACAATAATGAAAAATGCCGATACGATATAGGAGGAGGAACTGTTGCATGTTATCGTTTTATGATAACATCGCCGCTCTGTTTGTTTATTTTTACTTTTTTATACAACACGACAGAAGAAAAAGAAGCTACTTACTGTAATTTTTAGGAAACTGAAATCCAACGCATAACGGAAGAAGAGAACGCGAAACAACAAAAAAAGCAAAGAGTACCTTTAAAGCAATTAATTTAACTAAAACAATGTAAAATATTTTAACAACCACGTTTCCGTGTGACAAAACTACGCGTTTCATAAAGTTGGCAGTTTGAAGAGACCGTGGATGCGCTGCGAAGCGTACTATTCTAATTCCTAAGTGCTCAAAGAGAAAAAAAAAACGAAGCAAGATGGGAGATTTTTTCGGAGGTACTTACCAAAAATTTAACGCAAATCAGCGAAAGCGTGGGAAGGTATTTTTCCCAAATCTCAGGAACCAACGTCCTCTCTCTTGTTCTGAGAGAAGATGGCGGCTAGACGAGAGTGGAGGTAATGTAAAATGAGCTGTAATACACATAAACACAACTACGAATCAGCAAACACCTTATTCTAAGCACACAGCAAACAGTAACACACGTTCTTTTTTACTAACCAACAAACACAGCTGCTGGCGAAGAAGTTATAGAAAAAAAAGTGAACACAAAACCGTACTGAACAACCAAAAGCAAAAACATTACAACAAAACAGTAGAAAGGTAAAATAATATTAATCCCCCTGTATTCTAACTGCGAAAGTAGAACGGAAGGAGTTGAAGGAAAAGGAGACTAATCGTAAGGTAATAACAAAAAAACGAGTCGGGAGAAAGAAAAACAAGATTCAAACAAAACACACTGATGAGCGAGAAATAACTGCGAAAAACATGTAAAAAAATCTGAAAGATTACAACAATGCACTAATATTATAAAAAATATTACAACAGACAACAAAAATACACTGAGAAAAATTATTGATGATGAAAAATGAAGATAAGAAAAATTCAAAAAATACAATCTTTTTTTGTAATTGAAAAGTATTGTGAACAAAAATAATAAATAAAAAACAACACATATTTTGTTTTGTTGATTTTCACAAGAAAAAAGGGCGGGTGAGTAACATCAGAGACATATCCGAACTTACGTGAATACGAATAGCAACGGATCGCCGAAACGCTTTTTGTCTTTCTCTCATAGAAAGGCTATACAATGGCCCTTATTACCGGTCCTACACGGTGAAAACCAAGTGAAGTGATTGTGACCCTTATTATCGGTATCACTTCACGGCGAAAATCGAATGAAGTGAATTTAGGTCCTTAGTACGGAAGTCGCTTCAAAGACAAAAGTAATTATTTGGTTGAACTTGATGTCATGAATATCACGCCATCAACATTTCGTTGAAAAAATGAGTTTTTTTTTCACTACAGTGGTCACTTCACACTTTGAATGTGTTGTGACGGCGTGATACTGGTAATAGGGAAAATCAAGTAATGATGATCAATTTTCATTGGGATCAAAGCCCTGGTTGCTGAGGTAGTGAGCTTAGTGTAAAAATGTAAATTTCAAGAATGTTTTTTTGTTAGCTACCTCTTTAAATTGGCTAATGAATTTGCCTAGTTTGCAGACCATGACAGTCTGGAACCAAATAAATACACCCTGTCGATCGATTTGAAATATTTCCATTCTACATTCCGTTCGAGTTGGGTATGAACTCGAATACCATTCGTTCGAGTTGTTCAATTTTCGAACATTACTCGATCGACTTGCGTACGTATCACTTCTGTTCGGTTTAGAATCATTCTAATTTGTTTATACAAGTGTGACGGTTTCGTTTACTAAGAAATGAAGGATATAAATAATATAGAACGTGTAAGTAGTGTTGACAGCTTAGATGGTTAGTGTTCGAAATTTCAAGTGTTCCCGAACGAAAGTCGATCGAATCTTACAAGTCGATAGTTTTGATAGTCCGTAAATGATTTGATGAATTTTATCCAAGACCGGCCGGATTTTTTTTCTTAAATTCAAATCGTAACAAAATTTGTAGGTCATATTAGTGTATGGCTGAATGAAGCGAATGCCGAGAAATCTTCAAAACTCTTTTCTAAATTGTAGTAGGGTGGAATTTCTGCTGTAGTATGTAGGGAAAAATAATAATATGAGAAAGGCATCATTACACCACTAGTTGGATTAAGAAAAGTTTTCCATTTAATTTCGCTGCATATGACTCGCAATTTAAATTGCAAGTGTAAATCCCTTCAAATCTTATTTACATTAGTTCATATTAAAATCTATGGATATAACACTTGAATTTTATCAACGAAAAAGATGATATATTCCAAATCTATTACACTCAATATTCAATTGGCTAGACATACAATTTGATTGTCACGCAATTACCTATTAACTGATGAAAAGAAAAGATTTTTAGAGATTTCATATATGAATTACATTTTCAGCGAGAGTTTATAAGTGAAATGGCATCAGTTAGATACAAAGTCACTAATAATTTTATATATATATATATATATATATATATATATATATATATATATATATATATATATATATATATATATATATATATATATATATATATATATATATATATATATATATATATATATATATATAGGATTTATTTTATAGGATCCATACTTTGCACATTTAATAACGGATGTTTTTAGGTTTGTTAGGTTGATTGAAAGTTGTTTTGACAGTGTAGACATCTCTACTCAGTATTGTTTGGAAAATCATTAGGTTAAGTCAATGATTGCAAATCGTGAAAAAAAAATTTCAAAATCAGTTTTCAAATAAAATTGTTTAAAGAGCACTCCGTAAATTTTATGTGACACATAATCGTCCGTCTAAGACCACCATAATGAACGTAATTACCAAATTTCGGTCTACATTCACTGTACAATGTACTGTTTGGTGCGGTCTATGGGCTGGTGGAATCACTAACTCCCATTGGTCCCTATTTCTTTAAAAATGTCGAAAGTCCCTATTTCTTTAAAAATGTGGATGTGGTTTTAACAGGATTGTGCCACTTGTTATACTCCACCTAATACAAGATTTCAATATTAAACAACACTTAGGGCAATTTCCACATTCACCGAAACATTGAGGTCATCGCTCGTTAGTCTGGTTTATGTAATGCGCTAGTTATCTAATAATTGCACTTTAGTTGATTTTTGGTAGGTTTTGACCCAAAATTAGGTAGCGTCTGGTAAGAGTGTATATACTAGTATGGGTGTCGTTTCGGAACATGTCGTGAAAAAGGAAAGAATTGATTTAAACTGCTAAAAATCCACACTTACTTAAAGTGGTTTTCTAAATAAATCATGTTTCTAGACACATTAGGAGATTAAGTACGCCCCATCTGTACTTCAAAAGTTTACACTCTTACCAGTCATTACCTAACCTACCTTACCCAAAATCAACTAAAGTGCATCTCCCCAAAAAAGTTAAATGTAAGTTTAGTACAAGTGTTATGCCATAACAAAACACGCTACCCATTTTTACCGATCAACCCAAAGTTTGAGTAGATAACGACCTAATTTGGGTAGCTTATAGAAGAGCTCGACAATGAGTGATTTCTCCTCAAAAAATAGGTAGAAACGATTTTCAATGTAGATGTGTTCTACAATACTTTCAATTTCGCATTGCGTGTGAGCGTTGTCCGTCGTAATTGAATGTGTTGTGACGGTGTACACTTTTTTCAAATTACATTTTTTAAATCCTTTAAATAACTCCCAAGAGCAAATTCAGCAGCTGCGAGATTCATATGGGTGGTCTATAATATAACTGAAAAAAAAGTATCCCCAGCAAGCCGTTCTAGTTTTATTTGTTCGACCAGTTCTGTCAAATTTAAAACTGGTCTACGATGCCGTTCTATTTTTTGTATATTTGATACACGAGTAAAACACTGCTCGGGCTGCCAGTTTTTCTTGTTATAAAATCCAGATTTAAATTTTGTAACTGACATAAATTATGCATCTAGAACTAAAACACTCCTGAATATGCCCTAATGATGATCTGTGGGAATAAAAAGTGGGCAAAATTTAATTTTTTAGTTTTTGGCTTTCCTAGTTTTAAACGGCAACAAGAATACACGTTGGAAAAAGTGTTCACCATTGCTTATGCGTGCTTAATTCTACCGCCGTCATTCTGGCTGTCAACACGAACAATCGCGGAAGCAGAGATGCCATGTTTTCAGATTTGTATGAAAGTTCGCAAATATGTTTCAGTTAACATATATTTTCATATTTGCAAATTTCCAGAGTCTTCACAAACTGTCAAATGAAAGTTGCTGACTTTTGAAACTGATTCGTCCGTTTGTTTTTGCTTTCTAAATTTACAAAGTTAAGCACGTTTTTGAGAGAATTTTGATCACTGGAACCATTAAAAATTTGACCTGGCAACTCTAATCAACACGACCATTCGCAAATAGGGATGTCGGAAATTACGAATTACTCGATTATTTAGTAATCGAGTATAATTTTGAAACTAATCGATTAAAATTTATTCGATTATCTGGGTTATTATTCGATTACTCGATTTTTCATTCGATTATTACTATGGGATTTTCTTAATTATTCAATTAGCGCAATAATCGAATATTAGTTTTAAGTTAATCGATTGAATATTACTCGATTATCTGGGTTATTATTCGATTACTCGATTAATCGATCGATAATACGACATCCCTATTCGCAAAAGCAGGCAATGCTAGTATTATTGTATATGATAGGGCGAAATAAGCACTTATGTGAACTCACCGACTAAAGCTCTCACCGACCAAAGCTCTTTCACCAACCAAAAAGCTTTTCCGAAAAATCGAACTGCCACCTTAATAGCGACCTACTAAAAAGCTCAGAACAAACGATCTACCAAAGGCACTCTAGTGGCAGGTATCGGAAGCAGGAAAGCAAGCCAGTAAAACGTGAATTCACCGACTAAAGCTCACCGACCAAAATGTTCTTTTGTAGCATTGTCGAAAATCAGGATAACTATTTTTAAAACATTGTATATAAAAAGTGAATGAAATAAAAATTGTTACAGAGCTTCACATTTTTCAATTTAAAAATAATTTTAAACATTTTTTTCAAAAATTATCGCTTTCGGTACCGTGGAACAAGTACCGATAGGAAAAGTCATTTTGAGAAAAATTGCCCACACGAAAAACAACGACACTAATTAATTTCAATAGTCCAAAGTGTCTCCTACAAAACCTATACTAGCCTATATTGCTTAAAATGCTTTAAGTAATTTTTAACATTTTTTCAAAAATTATCGATTTCGGTACCGTCGAACAAGTACTGATAGGAAAAGTCATTTTGAGAAAAATTGCCCACACGAAAACCAACGACACTAATTAATTTCAATAGTCCAAAGTGTCTCCTACAAAACCTATACTAGCCTATATTGCTTAAAATGCTTTAAGTAATTTTTAACATTTTTTCAAAAATTATCGATTTCGGTACCGTCGAACAAGTACCGATAGGAAAAGTCATTTTGAGAAAAATTGCCCACACGAAAAACAACGACACTAACTAATTTCAATAGTCCAAAGTGTCTCCTACAAAACCTATACTAGCCTATATTGCTTAAAATGCTTTAAGTAATTTTTAACATTTTTTCAAAAATTATCGATTTCGGTACCGTCGAACAAGTACCGATAGGAAAAGTCATTTTGAGAAAAATTGCCCACACGAAAACCAACGACACTAAATAATTTCAATAGTCCAAAGTGTCTCCTACAAAACCTATACTAGCCTATATTGCTTAAAATGCTTTAAGTAATTTTTAACATTTTTTCAATAATTATCGATTTCGGTACCGTCGAACAAGTACCGATAGGAAAAGTCATTTTGAGAAAAATTACCCACACGAAAACCAACGACACTAATTAATTTCAATAGCCCAAAGTGTCTCCTACAAAACCTTTACTAGCCTATATTGCTTAAAATGCTTTAAGTAATTTTTAACATTTTTTCAAAAATTTTCGATTTCGGTACCGTCGAACAAGTACCAATAGGAAAAGTCATTTTGAGAAAAATTGCCCACACGAAAACCAATGACACTAAATAATTTCAATAGCCCAAAGTGTCTGCTATAAAACCTATACTAGCCTATATTGATTAAAATGCTTTGAGTAATTTTTAACATTTTTTCAAAAATTATCGATTTCGGTACCTTCGAACAAGTACCAATAGGAAAAGTCATTTTGAGAAAAATTGCCCACACGAAAAACAACGACACTAATTAATTTCAATAGTCCAAAGTGTCTCCTACAAAACCTATACTAGCCTATATTGCTTAAAATGCTTTAAGTATTTTTAACATTTTTTCAAAAATTATCGATTTCGGTACCGTCGAACAAGTACCGATAGGAAAAGTCATTTTGAGAAAAATTGCCCACACGAAAACCAACGCAACTAATTAATTTCAATAGCCCAAAGTGTCTCCTACGAAACCTATACTAGCCTATATTGCTTAAATTGTTTCAAGTGTTGTTAATATTCTGTTAAAAAAAATTAGTTCAAGCAATCAAATGCTTGAATGGCCCCCTAGTGACAGATTTTGGAAGCATCCAGCAACCAAAAAGCTCTTCAGCAATATGATACATAATTCTGATGATTAAGTGAAGTGACGGAATAAGTAATATTGGGGAAAACTGCCCACACGAAAAACAACGACACTAATTAATTTCAATAGTCCAAAGTGTCTCCTACAAAACCTATACTAGCCTATATTGCTTAAAATGCTGTAAGTAATTTTTAACATTTTTTCAAAAATTATCGATTTCGGTACCGTTGAACAAGTACCGATAGGAAAAGTCATTTTGAGAAAAATTGCCCACACGAAAACCAACAACACTAATTAATTTCAATAGTCCAAAGTGTCTGCTATAAAACCTATACTAGCCTATATTGCTTAAAATGCTGTAAGTAATTTTTAACATTTTTTCAAAAATTTTCGATTTCGGTACCGTCGAACAAGTACCGATAGGAAAAGTCATTTTGAGAAAAATTGCCCACACGAAAACCAACAACACTAATTAATTTCAATAGTCCAAAGTGTCTGCTATAAAACCTATACTAGCCTATATTGCTTAAAATGCTTTAAGTAATTTTTAACATTTTTTCAAAAATTATCGATTTCGGTACCGTCGAACAAGTACCGATAGGAAAAGTCATTTTGAGAAAAATTGCCCACACGAAAATCAACGACACTAATATATTTCAATAGTCCAAAGTGTCTCCTACAAAACCTATACTAGCCTATATTGCTTAAAATGCTTTAAGTAATTTTTAACATTTTTTCAAAAATTATCTCTTTCGGTACCGTGGAACAAGTACCGATAGGAAAAGTCATTTTGAGGAAAATTGCCCACACGAAAACCAACAACACTAATTAATTTCAATAGTCCAAAGTGTCTGCTATAAAACCTATACTAGCCTATATTGCTTAAAGTGTTTTGAGTAATTTTTAACATTTTTTCAAAAATTATCGATTTCGGTACCGTCGAACAAGTACAAATAGGAAAAGTCATTTTGAGAAAAATTGCCCACACGACAAACAACGACACTAATTAATTTCAATAGTCCAAAGTGTCTCCTACAAAACCTATACTAGCCTATATTGCTTAAAATGCTTTAAGTAATTTTTAACATTTTTTCAAAAATTATCGATTTCGGTACCGTCGAACAAGTACCGATAGGAAAAGTCATTTTGAGAAAAATTGCCCACACGAAAATCAACGACACTAATATATTTCAATAGTCCAAAGTGTCTCCTACAAAACCTATACTAGCCTATATTGCTTAAAATGCTTTAAGTAATTTTTAACATTTTTTCAAAAATTATCTCTTTCGGTACCGTGGAACAAGTACCGATAGGAAAAGTCATTTTGAGGAAAATTGCCCACACGAAAACCAACAACACTAATTAATTTCAATAGTCCAAAGTGTCTGCTATAAAACCTATACTAGCCTATATTGCTTAAAATGCTTTAAGTAATTTTTAACATTTTTTCAAAAATTATCTCTTTCGGTACCGTGGAACAAGTACCGATAGGAAAAGTCATTTTGAGGAAAATTGCCCACACGAAAACCAACAACACTAATTAATTTCAATAGTCCAAAGTGTCTGCTATAAAACCTATACTAGCCTATATTGCTTAAAATGCTTTAAGTAATTTTTAACATTTTTTCAAAAATTATCTCTTTCGGTACCGTGGAACAAGTACCGATAGGAAAAGTCATTTTGAGGAAAATTGCCCACACGAAAACCAACAACACTAATTAATTTCAATAGTCCAAAGTGTCTGCTATAAAACCTATACTAGCCTATATTGCTTAAAATGTTTTGAGTAATTTTTAACATTTTTTCAAAAATTATCGATTTCGGTACCGTCGAACAAGTACCAATAGGAAAAGTCATTTTGAGAAAAATTGCCCACACGACAAACAACGACACTAATTAATTTCAATAGTCCAAAGTGTCTCCTACAAAACCTATACTAGCCTATATTGCTTAAAATGCTTTAAGTAATTTTTAACATTTTTTCAAAAATTATCTCTTTCGGTACCGTGGAACAAGTATCGATAGGTCAGTCGGTGTTGAACAGTCGTTCGCACCGCACGCGTATAGCTCTTGGCTCCTGGAATTTTTTTTCTGGCTACCTAGAGTTTCATTGATTCAAGGCTTCAGTCTTTTTCAAGGCTACCTGAATCACTAACTAAGTGACTAAGTGATACAAAGAGTGATATTAGAGTGACTAAGTGATACAAAGAGTGATATTAGAGTGACTAAGAAATTAATCAGCCTTTTTTAAGGCTAGCTAGGAGTCTAATCGAAGACTAATTTAGCCTAGTTAATTTAATTTAAAATTTCATTAATTTCAAAAATGCCTGCGTCCAACCGGAAAGGCAACAAGCCTAAGGCTAAAAATAATTCAATACGGAATAAATCACAATCCGTTATTCAACATTTTTCTAATAACATTCATGATCTTATAGAATCTGAATGTAAAAATAAAAGACAACGGACGGATTTCCCTTCCGTTGATCCTATGCCGTCTAACAATATTTACGAGATTCTTCCTGAATCCGATTGTAGCGACATAGAAGAAAATTCTTCAAAAATTCCCAAAATGGACGCTTGTCGTTCTGGGAAGAAACATCAATCTATGCCACCAGTGACGGTGATGATTTCCGACTTCAAAGCATTCCGTACTGAGCTTTCTACTTTTCTCCCGGAAGTAAAAGTCTCATTTCAAATCGGACGAAGAGGAGAATGTCGAGTCTTGGTGGATGGATTGGAAGATTACGAAAGTCTTATTCGATATTTGTCCGAAAAACTTCATAAATTTTATTCATATGATATAAAATCAGACAGACCTTTCAAGGCTGTCTTGAAAGGATTATCAAATGATCAAAGTATTGATGAAATTAAAAATGAACTAAAAGAATTGCTTGGTTTTGCCCCTTCCCAAGTAATACTTATGAAAAAAAGAGCGAATGGTACTTCTAAACCACGCTCTGGAATTTCCCATGAACTTTACCTAATACACTTCAATCGAAGTGATGTAAACAATTTGAAAACTTTAGAAAAAGTACGTTTCATTTCCCACATTAAAATTCATTGGGAACATTATAAACGGCATAATCGTATTGCAAACTTAACGCAATGTCGTCGTTGCCAAGGCTTCGGTCATGGAACCAAAAATTGTCATATGGATATACGGTGTTTGAATTGTGGTAAATCGCATTCGAAAGACGCTTGTCCAACGAATGAAACCACTGATAAATTTTCATGTTCAAATTGCAATGGAAATCATAAATCCAATTATTTGAAATGTCCTGTCAGGGAAAAAATTTTAAACGCTCGTTCGCTTAGACAACAAGTCAAATCAACGACCTTAAATTTACAGAACATACCTGAAAATTCTTCTAAGGCACCTGCCAATTCGTCTTCTAACGAAAACAATTTATTGACAGGTAGATCGACCTCGTCATCATCTTCTTCTAATGTCAGTTATGCTGGTATATTAGGTAGAAATCTATCTCCTATTTCTTCTAATGTAAATAATCAAAACACAGGACCGCCTTGCAGTTCTTCTTCTAACGAAAACAATTTATTAATAGGTAGACCGACCAAATCATCTTCTTCTAATGGCAGTCTACCTACAAATATTCCTTCAATGCCATTCGCTTCTTTAAATGAAGTCGATTTAGGCGATATAACTGAAAATAAAATGATCTACACAGAAAGAAAAGATGAAACTTACACGACATGTAAACCAATAGTACTATTAAACAGACGTCAGTTGAAATAAAAATCTGATTTAAAACCATGATTGATGTAAAATTACATTGAACTGCATTTACTTTTTCATTGAACAAGGCTGTTTATTCACAAATCGCTTAGTTTTGTAATGTAACTTTCCATTCAATTACCTGCTCCAAATATGTGCATGAAAATAAATGTAAATTCACAAAATATTTTTATCTGTGTACCTACAAGATCAACTTTTTCAAATGATCATCCAAATGAATTCGACTTCATCACTTTTTGAAGCATTTCAAATCGGATGGAAATTTGCAAATAATATTATAATGAATTTAAAATTTAACAGTGATGTTAAATAATTATTTGAATATTTTAAATTGGAATGCTCGATCTTTGAAATCGAGTGAAGATGAATTTTATAATTTTCTCAAAGTTCACAAAATTCATATTGCCATTGTGACAGAAACTTTTCTTAAACCAAATGTAAAATTGAAAAGTAATCCACATTATGTGGTTCATCGATTTGACAGGTTTACTGGAATTGGTGGTGGAGTTGCCATTTTTGTCCAACGGCAAATTAAACATCGAATTTTACCTTCTTTCAATACTAAAGTTATTGAAAGCTTGGGAATCGAAGTTGAAACCATTCATGGAATTTATTTCATCGCTGGAGCATATTTGCCATTCCAATGCACCGGCGAACAATTAAATTTCTTTAAAGGCGATTTGCAAAAACTTACAAGATATCGATCGAAATTTTTCGTAATAGGGGACTTAAATGCTAAGCATGTCCAGTGGAATTGTAGGCAAAATAACAGTAATGGTAAAATACTTCATAATCAACTCTCAGCTGGTTACTTTACAGTTCTTCATCCCAGTAATCCTACTTGTTTCTCTTCCGTGAAAAACCCGTCTACAATTGATCTGGTTCTAACAGATCAAAGTCACATTTGTAGTGAACCGATTACTCATGCTGATTTTGACTCAGATCATCTTCCTGTAACATTCAGACTTTCCAACGAAGCTATAATTAATCCAATAAGTTCTATTTTCAACTATCATAGAGCAAATTGGTTGGATTACAGATCTCACATTGAAAATCATGTGGATCATGAAACTATTTTAGAAAATTCTGCGGATATCGACACAGCAATTGATAATTTGAATCATTATATTATCGAAGCTAGAAATCTTTCAGTTCCCAAAGCTCAAACTAAATTAAATTCTCCTATCATCGATGACAATCTTCAACTGCTCATTCGGTTGAAGAATGTTCGTCGACGACAATATCAACGTTCTCGTGATCCTGCTATGAAAAACATAGTTAAGGATTTACAAAAAGAAATTAAACATAGATTTACTCTTTTGCGAAATGAAAATTTCGCTAAAGAAGTTGAACAAATTAAACCATATTCTAAACCTTTCTGGAAACTTTCTAAGGTTCTTAAGAAACCTCAGAAACCTATTCCTGCTCTCAAGGAAGGAAATCAAATACTTCTTACAAATGGCGAAAAAGCTCAAAAACTTGCTCAGCAGTTCGAGAGTGTCCACAATTTTAATTTGAACGTTGTGAGTCCTATTGAAAATGAAGTCTCACTGAAATATGATCATATTTCAACCCAAGTGTTATCACACGATGACATTATTGAGACGAATTTTGATGAAATTAAATCAATTATTAGAAAACTTAAAAACATGAAGGCTCCTGGTAATGATGGAATTTTTAATATTCTTATTAAAAATCTTCCCGATGTTGCCTTGAGACTCCTGGTTAAAATTTTCAACAAGTGTTTTTCATTAGCTTACTTCCCAAAAAGATGGAAAAACGCTAAAGTAATTCCTATCCTAAAACCTGATAAAAACCCAGCAGAAACATCAAGTTATCGCCCAATTAGCTTACTTTCTTCTATCAGTAAACTTTTTGAAAAAATTATCTTGTTAAGAATGATGACTCATATAAATGAGAATACAATTTTTTTACCAGAGCAGTTTGGATTTCGTCATGAACATTCAACTACTCATCAACTTGTCAGAGTAACGAACATGATAAAATCAAATAAATCTTCTGGGTTATCCACTGGAGTTGCTCTTCTAGACATAGAAAAAGCATTCGACAGTGTTTGGCACAAAGGTTTAATAGCAAAAATGTCTGATTTCCAGTTTCCTATTTATTTGATCAAAATGATTCAAAATTATTTAACTGATCGTACTCTTCAGGTTAGCTATCAGAATTGTAAATCTGAATTGCTACCCGTACGAGCCGGTGTTCCGCAGGGTTCGAGTGTAGCTCCAATCTTGTATAATATTTTCACTTCTGATCTTCCAAATCTACCCGTTGGTTGTCAGAAATCGCTATTCTGTGACGACACAAGTCTGTTAGCCACAGGTAGAAATCTAAGAGTGATCTGCAGTCGCCTACAAAGAAGTTTAAATATTTTCAGTGATTATCTGTCAAAATGGAAAATTAAACCAAATGCAGCAAAAACGCAATTAATTATCTTTCCTCACAAGCCAAGAGCTTCTTTTCTTAAACCAAACAATAATCACATTCTCAAATTGAATGGCTTGGAATTGACATGGTCTGATCAAGCTAAATACTTAGGTTTAACGTATGACAAAAAACTCACTTTCAAGGATCACATTGAAGGAATCCAGGCAAAGTGTAATAAATATATTAAATGTTTATATCCTCTTATAAACAGAAATTCTAAGCTCTGTCTAAAAAACAAATTGTTAATTTATAAACAAATTTTCAGACCAGCCATGCTTTATGCGGTACCAATTTGGTCAAGCTGTTGTTCCACCAGGAAGAAAACGCTTCAAAGGATTCAGAATAAAATTCTGAAAATGATTCTGAAGCGTCCTCCCTGGTTTAGTACAAATGAGTTACACAGACTCACAAATATAGAACCATTAGATGTAATGTCACATAATATTATAAGCAAATTCCGACAAAAATCGATGCAATCTTCAATTGAATCGATTCGCTCTCTGTATTAGTTAGTAAGTTAGTATATAAGTTCCTTTTCCCCATTACACAATACAAGTAGGTTTAGAATTTTCCCTACACAAAAATCTCAGAATTGCGGAAGCAAATGATGTCTTCATGGTAATAACCAAATCATATATATATATATATATATATATATATATATATATATATATATATATATATATATATATATATATATATATATATATATATATATATATATATATATATATATATATATATATATATATATATATATATATATATAACAGGGCTGAAAAGTCACCACTTGTGGCTGAACACCCAATTTAAATCTTAATAATTTAATTTTAACTCATATTCCAATAAATAGTTATTTAAAAAAAAAAAAAAAAAAAAGTATCGATAGGAAAAGTCATTTTGAGGAAAATTGCCCACACGAAAACCAACGACACTAATTAATTTCAATAGTCCAAAGTGTCTCCTACAAAACCTATACTAGCCTATATTGCTTAAATTGTTTCAAGTGTTGTTAATATTCTGTTAAAAAAAATTAGTTCAAGCAATCAAATTCAATGATGGCCCCCTAGTGACAGATTTTGGAAGCACCCAGCAACCAAAAAGCTCTTCAGCAATATGATACATAATTCTGATGATTAAGTGAAGTGACGGAATAAGTAATATTGGGGAAAACTGCCCACACGAAAACCAACGACACTAATTAATTTCAATAGCCCAAAGTGTCTCCTACAAAACCTATACTAGCCTATATTGCTTAAAATGCTGTAAGTAATTTTTAACATTTTTTCAAAAATTTTCGATTTCGGTACCGTCGAACAAGTACCGATAGGAAAAGTCATTTTGAGAAAAATTGCCCACACGAAAAACAACGACACTAATTAATTTCAATAGCCCAAAGTGAAGTTATATTGAAAGAGATTGGTGTACAATCATCAAAATATGTTTATTCAATTCTGACGCTTAAAAATTTCAGACGCACAAATACATGTTTCACAATAAATATGCAATTTTTTGTCGTTCTACATTTCTTCATCATGTGTACGAAATTGAGCAGGCATTTTTTATGGGGTCCCATATTCTTTCATTTGAATCTAATCTCGTTTTCGCTTGATGCCAAACCTAACCCAGTTTCTACTCTAACTGCTGTCAAACCGTTTGTTTGAAGTCAGTTTCGAACCTAGTTTCAACGTTGTTGAACTGAAAATCGAGTCAGTTTCGAACCTGGTTTTTAAATCAGTTTTACTCAAACCCCCGTTGCTGAGTGCAAAATCAACACAGTTTCGTGATGAAACTACCTTGGGTCAGTTTCAGTTTTCTCAAGGGAAAACGACATAAATTTGTGAAAATCCGATAAAAATAAGTGCTCACAAAATGTAAACAAACATACACACATACACAAACATACATACACAGTTTGCGTACTCCACAATAATATATGGTGCATCGCTTAATATCCATCGCTAAAAAAATATGAAATGACGTTAAAATTCATCGCTAAAAAATATGAAATGACGCTACAATTCATCGCTATGAAAGCAAAGCTCCATGACTAGACTTGTGACCAGGGTTACTTCATCCAAAGATATTTCATTTATTTTTACTAAACAGTTTCTGTGTCACAGATCACAGCTTACAGATTTTTGATAATGATCGAAAATTGACAGATTTTTTATTGATTCACCAAGATTTTTTATTTGGTTCATGGGTAGATGGGGCAAGATTTTGAAACAGATTTTCATGGCAGCAGCGATGTCAGATCTACGGAAATCTTCGTAGATCTACGGATTCGAAGGTTTTCCACGGACCTCGGATTTTTTCTGCGAGATCTACGGAAATTTGAATATATGAACGGAAAACTACGGGAACTAGTTTTGTCTGGTGACAAAAAAAAAAGCTTTCCACTGCGAGAGCATTCGAGAAAAATGGCAATCTACGGAAATGTCACTACTACTTTCTGGCAGCCCTGGATGTAACTTTCATGAGATGTTTCGCTTTTTGATTTATCAATATTCAACGCTAATGTAACAAAGCTTCATTAATAGTTGAATCCATATGGACATTACTTTAAATTCATCGCTATACAAACAAATCATCATGATTAGACTTGTGAAGTTTATTGGATAAATCAATATTTTGCTTGTTCGGTGTAAGGATGTCGTATTTTTCGAATTACTCGATTATTCAATTGTCGAGTATGTTTTTTTACTATTCGATTAAATTCTAATCGTTTATCTGGGGTTATTAATCGATTACTCCATTAAGGTGAAGTGTGGCGGAATGCGCGCGTCACGTTTTCGATCAATTATTCAAAAACTAGACCGATTTTCGAAAAGCTAAAAAAACTTAATTTTTTGCAATTAATTTATTTTTGTTTCGATTATAGAGGATTTTAACCTTAAAGGTTATTCGTCTCTTCGGACCAGAAAAACTCTGACCCTATGTGCGTGGTTGGGAATCGAACACAGGCGGGCTGCGTGAAAGATATCGACTTACCCATCACACTATACCCGTCCCCATGCAATTAATGCTTTGCCAAGCCGTAATTGGTGTTTGAAATGTATAAATGCTCCCTTCGCTCCGGGCGCAACAATTTTAGGAGAGCGGCAAAGTAAGTGGGACCTTTTTTTGCTCACTCAAGTCATCTTTCCGGAGATGGAGTTCAGCGATGAGGGCGGCAAATCTCTTATTTCGCCCCGGGTGTCACATTTCCTCGATACGCCACTGCATTTTTACTATTTGGTGCCAGAACCAGAATTTAAAAATATATACGTTCATAGAAAATGTATCATTGTACTGAATAGAGGATTAGAACATAATTTATTTGGCACAATCTCAATATAATTGTATTAGATAAAAAAAAACTCGAATAAACATCGTGAAGTAAAACAAAGTCTTGGTAGTTCATTTGGAGTTTGTTGAAACAGAATTCAACAGACTTCGAAGCCGATTCATATAATATCTTCGATTACATAGCTAGTGTTACGATATTATTGACACAAAGACAAATATTAATATAACCACTTTCTACTTATTCGAAGATGACAATGAAAGTCAATTATAATGGAATATAGTGGCAGTAATTCCAGTCTAGTAATTTATTTTAACAGTGTTTTATTCGATAAGAAAATTCGACCGCACTCTATCATGCGTGTCAAGTTAATACTTTTACATAAATTTCATCTCAACGACGTGAAGGGTCTGGTGAACTACTGTCAAATATACCAAACATACTTGAACGTTTTTTTTGTCTTCAATCGTTCTTTTGAAGGAGAATCCATGCTGGCTACTAAACTCAGGCATATACATGGCAAGCAAGTTAGTCAATACATATACATATAACTAGGGATGTCGGAAATTTTGAATTACTCGATTATTTAATAATCGAGTATAATTTTGAAACTATTCGATTGAAGTTTATTCGATTATCTGGGTTATTAATCGATTACTCGATTATTCATTCGATTATCACTATGGGTTTTTTTATTATTATTCGATTAGCTCAATAATCCAATATTAGTTTTAAGATAATCGATTAAATATTACTCGATTATCTGGGTTATTAATCGAGTACTCGATTAATCGATCGATATTGCGACATCCCTACATATAACCTCATGTTAGTCAATCATAATTACTCATGATTCATAGTTCTAGTGTAATAGTAATCATAACTATTGAATTGGGATATATATTAAAAGTGTAAAGGATTCCAAAATCCATTACGAATCAATGAGTATTTTTTGCAAGCCAACAAAACGAGTGGTAAACCCACTACGCTCAATCACTTAAAATATTCCTGGTTTCTATGCGTCGTTTTTTTTGCTATGCTTTGTGCGACGATTCGGTCAACTCAAGCGGTTAAAATTCTGCGTGATATTTGAATTATTCGATTAGTTCAATAATCGAATATTAGTTTTAAACTGATCGATTAAATATTACTCGATTATCTGGGTTATTAATCGATTACTCAATTAATCGATCGATATTACGACATCCCCAGTTGGGTGAGGGATTGGCAATCTAACGCAAAACCTGAACCTTTCGGAAGATGATGGTTGAATGTTACACAGGCTGTAATGAGGAAATCATATAATTTTATTTAGAAGAATTTTAGGATCTGTTACTCGATCTGTTAAAAGAACTGTTTATTTGAAAATAGAAACTAATTTATTTTCTTTTGTTTCGCGTAATCATGTATGATGTTATAACATGATATGTTGAACAATATTGAGAACCGATATTTGTTTCGGTTAGGTTGATGTTATTTTGAGTAAAAAATTTTGAGTAAAAAATCAAAATTCGATAAAAAGCTATTTTGCCGTGAACGCGACTTGCTTTACTATGGGGCGCCTTTTAAAAAATTACCCTGTACAAGAATGGTTAAAACTAGGTCGCGAATATCCCTTGATGTACTTAACCCAACAACATAATTTTTTCTACAAGCTTTTGGAAATATGATCAGGAATTTGTGATTAAATTTTCAACAGCGTAAGAAAACCATAAATAATTGGAATTTGCAAGAACAACTGTTCATTGAATAGAAAAGTTTGTTCGAACTTAGTCTAACAAAATCTGCAAATCATGTTAATCCTGTAGTTCAGAAATTCCGTATGAAACTGCAAGACTATTGCTTTGAACCTATAAATTTGTGCAAATCGATTTGGCTATCCTGAAGAAAAGTGAGTGAGATCCATTTTGGTATATATGATCACTATTTTCGGTACTTCCGAAACCAGATACCGGGAACCAGGATAGCCGGGATCGGTTTGTTTAGTTGCCTACTAATAATGACTATCGATTTGTGTAGTTTTGAGACCAGTTTAGAATTTCTTCTACGTTTTTTGTTTCGCCAGTTTAAGTGACGGTGTACAATATTGAACACACTTTACCCTATAACTCCGGAACTGGAAGTCGGATCCGGATGAAATTCAGGAATTCCGTATGGGACCACGAGACCTTTCATTTGAATTTAAGTTTGTCAAAATCGGTCAAACCATCGCTGAGAAAACCTAGTGAGATTATTTGACACATACACACACATACCTACACACACACACACACACACACACACACACACACACACACACACACACACACACACACACACACACACACACACACACACACACACACACACACACACACACACACACACACACACACACACACACACACACACACACACACACACACACACACACACACACACACACACACACACACACACACACACACACACACACACACACACACACACACACACACACACACACACACACACACATTGCTCAGCTCGATGAACTGAGTCGAATGGTATATGACACTTGGCCAATTTTCACTAGTCGGTTTTTCAAGTGATTGCATAACCTTTCTATATGAGAAAGGCAAAACGTGGACATTTCGATAATATCAAGTCAACTTTGGTTGACACATAATAAATAGTAAGTTTATTTGTACAAAAACCTCAGCATAAACAAATATATTTTTCGTTTGGTTAGACCAAAATTTTGATTCAAATCAAGCAGAGATCGTTGTTGAAGTTGATGGGAAAAATTGGATCTAAACAATCATAGTCGAGCTTGAAATGAACATAAATAAAATTCAAAAATGTACTAACTGTTTTGTTATTTTAAACATGCCCCAGTTCTCTGCGTGGAGGCTGTGGGGGTGTGAACGTTACCCTTATAGATTCTTCGATAGCGGTGAGCGGTAGATGTCCAAATCCCAACATCGAACGAGCGAACACCAAAGAATGACAGGATGGCATGCAACCAACATGCAATGGGTAGCACTATGCCGAAATCGCTACACCGATGTCTTATTGTTTCCGGGATGAAGTTCCTTCAGAAACGTAGTCGCATATTTTTATAATGACACACCTTTATTACTGACAACACAACTTATTTAAAACGAACTATACATGCTTCTAATTTATTCTTAACTAGGTAATATGAACATAACTATAACATGGTAAAATCCCGACGGGCGTGCCACGAATCCATTTCGTGTGTCACCGAGGTAAGGTATCGTTCCAGACTCGTTAAATCTCTCGATGTCGTGATCGATAGACCAAGATCAGGCAGCTTTCAATTCGGCGATGTTTTGGTTTAAGCAGGTAAAGATCAGTCTTGCTCTTATCAACCTTCCTTATCACAACAGTAATGATGATTACGGAGATGTTTATGACGATGATGGTGATGGTGATCTGCTCAGCATACTGTGTAGGTAGAATTCTCACTGTCTCGATCTATTTCGGATTAATTCGTCGATCCAGGATCTCTCAATATAGATGCTGCTGCTGAGAGGGGTTCACATAGGGTTGTAGTTGTGGGTGGTCTACACACTTAATTTCGTTCGGTAATTTTTGCCTCTTTTGACGAATTTTGAACAACCGAACTACCGAATATTTTCGTTCTGCTGATATTAAAACCTTATTGTCGTGAAAACGACTTACTTTACTATGGGGCGCCTATTCAAAATTTACCCCCTGAGGTAGTGATAAGTTTTTGATCGTGAATATCTCTTGTTGTATCTAACATATCAACATAATTTTTACTACATACCATCGGAAATATGATCACAATTTTATGGTAAAATGTTCAGTCTGTATTTTTATTATAAACTAGCTGAATTACCCTGCGTTGCTCGGAAATGTTTCGTGAAGGGAAGGCCGAAAAAAATTCTCGAAGTTGTTCTGATTAGTGAAATACTCTGATTGTAGTGAAACATTAGACGGAAACCCGATTGAACAATACTCCGTTCATGTTCAGACTGCGAATGATCAGTGTCCCATCTTAGATCTCACAATAATCATAATTTTCATGGTATTCTCCACAAATTGGGTCAGTTTTATATTTGAACCATTTTGTTAGGAACATTTAAAACCAGAGCTAATAAAAGTCATTTTCATTGACTGAAAAACAGACGAAAATGATAAGAAATTACTGTCACTCTCAGCTTCGCTTGCAAACTATGAGAACGAAATCCTGGTCCAGTCAATGACATAAGCGGGACAGTAGTTTCAAAATTGTGTTTTTTCTTTCATTTACCCTTTCAGTCATTTGCAGTTTTCAGTGAAAATCCCATAGTATACAGTGTCGATATTCAACCATAGCTGTGAAAATTGAAAATGACAGAAAAAGGTTTCACAATAAGTTTTAACTGTTGGTGCTTGAATTCGTAGTAGTTTTGGTTTCCAAAGAAGTTCTGGGATGTAATTACTTCGATTTGCCATATTTTAGTTACTTTTTATAGCCAAGCGTCACATATTTTCAATACATCGATGAAAGAATGAGAATTGAAATTCTGCTGTTGCTACCTGAAGACGTTAGTTTGGTTTCGTCTTGTCACAGAGGAAAGAGTGACGGTGGCAATTACGCTCTCTCATTTTTTCGATGAGAAACGAAAATGCTTCGTCTCTCTTCGTTTGTTCTGGTGTCGGTCATTTACGAATGAGACAGTAAAACATTGAAAATGAGACTGCTGGAATGGTTTCTTTCATTGAGAATGCGTGACAATTTTAAGCTCTGTTTAAAACACCTTTCTCTCTACAAATACCTACGGAAGCACGTTACAAGCACATATAGATATGAAACTCGGAGGTTACTCCGAGTTTCATATCTATATGTGCTTGTAACGTGCTTCCGTACTTCCTCGTCACAATCGATCTACAATACCTTTGGCTTCCATCGATGTAATCACTTGCTACTGCCTCCTCTTTATAAAAATGTTATGACATCATGGATTGCTCAAAATTTTCCATCTGATAATGATTATTTTATAACGAAAGGTTGTTTAACATCATAACTACATTCGTACTATAGAATGACGTTTTTATATAATTCATTTAACCAACGTTTTAACCATTTTAGTCGTTTATCGGAGAGGAAAACCTATAGAATAATGATTCAGTTAATACAAATGTTGCTGTAATCCTGTTTCCATCACCTTGAGTCGACAGTTTTCTCAATTTACATAATAAAATGCACATTGATTATATGATTTCGTCACTTCAGATCAATGTTGAGAATACATATTTCCCCTTCCTCTTGTAAATATTTTTGTGAACCTCTCTCAGTTGCTAGAAATATACTGTACTCGTAAAGAAGTACCAGTTTTTCGTAAAACCCGATCAATTTTCCCTTACACTTTCCATGTTCTAGGCACTTGCTACACTCGCTCATCCTCAAAAAAATATTATATTCTATTTTGATTTAACTTCCTATTTGTCAGTGAACTTACAACAGATCTCTTCTATAATTACCCTGAGTAGTGTATCTGTGCTTTTCAAAAAATATCGATTCTCAGCTTTGGTACATGAGCCAAACTTGGTGGCGATTCGTTTAGTTGTTTCGTAGTTATGCTGAAACTTAAATACACTCGCGTTCATAGACAGGTAAAGATTATTTTCCCTTAGCTCTTTGAATTCCCCGGCAAAATGGAACCAGATCCTTTGAAATTATTCAAAGAAAAATACGACCTTGAAATTTTTGCCACCTTCTTGTTTTATAAAAAATGGGAGATTAAAATTTATTTTCAGAAACCCCTCCTTCTAGTCTAAATGTCGATTCTATTCAAATTTCGTCATTGACCCTCTCCCCCCATGTTAAAGACACTTCCTACACACTTTCCTCCCTGAAAATGTCCTAATGATGATTTCTGAAGAGCAAGAAGTATCTGTGCCAAATTTGATAGCAATCCGTTCAGTAGTTCCGGAGTTGCGCCGTCACAAACATTACATCCCCTTTTTTAGAGGGACGTACTACATCCACCCCACACGAATACCTTAAGTTGCACAAAAAGTATCTATGGTCTCCAAAAAGTATCGGTTCTCGTCAAATTAAATAAACTTTTTCATGACCCCTGTTAAGCAGCTATGCCAAGTGTGATAGCAACCCGTTCAGTAGTGTCGGAGTTATGACGTTACATCTTTTTTTTTAATGCACTTGCTACATTCACTCATCATATCTATCATATCTAAGGTATGGAAAATGTTTGCATGATCTTCAAAAATTATCGATTCTTGTCAAATTTTATGAATTTTTTTTCTTGGCCCCTTCTGTTAATGATACTTGCTACGCTTCCTCCGTTATAAAAATACCTTTATGACTATTTCTGAAGAGCAATAATTAACTGTACCA
The DNA here is from genome assembly GCF_030247185.1 of Malaya genurostris. Classification (NCBI taxonomy): domain Eukaryota; kingdom Metazoa; phylum Arthropoda; class Insecta; order Diptera; family Culicidae; genus Malaya; species Malaya genurostris. The sequence continues at coordinate 242,817,809 of NC_080571.1, read as the reverse complement.
AATTTGATAGCAATTCGTTCAATAGCTCCGAAGTTATTCCGTTACAAACATTACACTCCTTTTTTAGAGGCACTTACTACACCCTCTCCCCACAGAATATCCTTATAATCTTATCTAAGTTGTGCAAAAAGTGTCTTCAAAAAGTACCGATTCTCGTCAAATTAGATAATATTTTTAATGACCACCTTTGTTAAGGACACTTGCTACGCTCCCTCCCCCCATGGAAATATTCTTATAACCATATCTGAAGAGCAAGAAGTACTTGTACCAGGTTTAATAGCAATCCGTTAAGTAGTTTTAAAGTTATGCCATTACAAACATTACACCCCCCTTTTTAAAGGCACTTGCTGCATCCATCCCCCATTAAATTACATCTACGGTGTGCCAAATGTTTTTGAGATCTTCAAAAACTATTGGTTTTCATCAAGTTATATGAATTTTTTCATTACCCCTCCTTGGTTATGATACTTGCTACGCTCCCTCACCCCATAAAAATACGCTTAAGACCATCTCTGAAGAGCAAGAAGTACATGTGCCAAGTTTGATAGCAATCCGTTCAGTAATTCCGGAGTTATGCCATTGCAAACATTACACCCCCCTTTTTAAAGGCGCTTACTACATCCACCCCCCATATAATCATATTTAATATATGCAAAATGTTTCTATGGTCTTAAAAAAGTATCGATTCTCGTCAAATGAGACAAATTTTTTCATGAGCTCCCCCTGTTAAGAACACTTAGTACGCTCCCTCCCCCCATATAAATACGCTTATAATCATCTCAGAAGAGCAAGAAGTATCTGTGCCAAGTTTGGTGGCAATCCGTTTAGTAGTTTCGGAATTATGCCATTTTAAACATTACACCCCCCTATTTAAAGGCACTTGCTACATCCACCCCCCATATAGTCATATCTAAGGTATGCAAAATGGTTCTACGGTCTTCAAAACGTATCGATTCTTGTCAAGTTATATGAACTTTTCCATGCCCCCCCCCCTTGTTTATGACACTTGCTACGCTCCCTCCCATATAAATAAACTCCCTACACCATCTCTGAAATACAATAAGTACCTGTGCCAAGTTTGGTGGCAATCCGTTCAGTAGTTCCGAAGCTATCGCGTTACAAACATACAACCTTACATCCATTTTTATATATATAGATAGATAACTATACTGTCTGTTTCATAATATTTAATTGTGTGTCAGAATGTTTAATGTAACTAATCTGAACTTTAGTTCAGGTGCATCGTTTCAAATTCTAGCCGTGAAAAGGGGAATGCTTGCACAATTCATACAATTGATCGACTAATTGATATTCGGAAGTGTTATTGAACATTTGAGTTGTTTTTTTTTTTTTGAAAAAATGAGTTTTTTCCACTACAGTGATCATTTCACTAAGCGTGGATACTGGTAATAGGTAAATTCAAGTAAGGTAACATGTGAGTGAAGTGAAAGTGAGAACTGTAATAAGGCCCTGTATCTCGCAGAAGTTCGAGTTTTCCATACAAAAGCATCAGTCGATCGAAATAGTGAATAGGGGTGGACAAGAATAAACCAGGCATTTCTCAAATAAGAATTAAAAAACAGGTAAATTCAACACATTTTTATTCAAATTCCAAATTCACTTTATATTTACATATTTATTATTTCTTCTGCTTTTTATTGCTCTGGTTGTGGTGGCTCTGGTTGTGGTGGCTGTGGCTGCGGCTGTGGCTGCTGCTGCGGCTGTGCTGGTGGTCGCGGTCGCCGCCCCCTGTATCGCCTAGGCATTGCAGGTACATACTGCGGCCCCATTGCACAGTGGTTTGAATCGACAAAAACGTGAACTTAATTCTCTAGCTGCTAAACCTTGAACCGATATACATAGTTTCTTTGGAGAACTTATTCACAAAAATATACCTCGTGATTTGATCACAATAAAATATGTGCAAAGCCTACTAAGATAAAAGTTCATTTCAACAACTTTATTCCCCTAAGAGATAGAAAAATGATGTCTTCTACAAAGTTTTAGAATTTCTAACGAGAAAAAACTTTGCCGAAGAAGCTAAAGGTCTAACGCATATAGTTTCGGATATATGAAGCATTTTCTTCCGAAACCACTTAAAATCAATTTTTTGTACATAACTTTTTTCGCAATAACTTTCAGTGTCTACTATATTCTAGACAATTGCTAAAAACGTAAAATTACACATTTTTGTTGAAGACTGTGTACGGTTTGGCTTTTTCCTTAAAAAGTTATTTAACATTTAAACTTTTATATACACTAACTTTAACTACTAATAGGAAGCAGGGTCGCAGACCAAATAGCACATACATATACTTTTTGGAAAGTTTAAATCAAGTACTATAAAGTTACGAAGTGTGTAGCGTGGCCTTTTCAAAATGAGTGAATGAGAGAACAAAATACAGAGTGCTTTTTTGACCATTTTTCTTAGGAAAAACGTACATTAATAAAATTGTTTATCTTCATATAACGCGTTTTTTGTGATATCGACCGAGTTACCTTCAGGCAAAAACTTTTGCAAGAAATTGTAGTCCAGGTATAAAAAATAGAGCATTCGTTTTAATACTTTTTCTTACTAAAACGACTCTTTTTGGTTCATTAAAAAGAGCTTTGCCGGAAATGTTAAAACATTGGAATCGGTCGTTAGTGTAGCTTTGGTGCAATGGTGTAATGATTGAATATAATTTCAAAATTAAAAATTACTTACAGCATTTTAAGCAATATAGGCTAGTATAGGTTTCGTAGGAGACACTTTGGACTATTGAAATTAATTAGTGTCGTTGTTTTTCGTGTGGGCAGTTTTCCCCAATATTACTTATTCCGTCACTTCACTTAATCATCAGAATTATGTATCATATTGCTGAAGAGCTTTTTGGTTGCTGGGTGCTTCCAAAATCTGTCACTAGGGGGCCATCATCGAATTTGATTGCTTGAACTAATTTTTTTTAACAGAATATTAACAACACTTGAAACAATTTAAGCAATATAGGCTAGTATAGGTTTTGTAGGAGACACTTTGGACTATTGAAATTAATTAGTGTCGTTGGTTTTCGTGTGGGAAATTTTCCTCAAAATGACTTTTCCTATCGGTACTTGTTCCACGGTACCGAAAGAGATAATTTTTGAAAAAATGTTAGAAATTACTTAAAGCATTTTAAGCAATATAGGCTAGTATAGGTTTTGTAGGAGACACTTTGGGCTATTGAAATTAATTAGTGGCGTTGGTTTTCGTGTGGGCAATTTTTCTCAAAATGACTTTTCCTATCGGTACTTGTTCGACGGTACCGAAATCGAAAATTTTTGAAAAAATGTTAAAAATTACTTAAAGCATTTTAAGCAATATAGGCTAGTATAGGTTTTGTAGGAGACACTTTGGGCTATTGAAATTAATTAGTGTCGTTGGTTTTCGTGTGGGCAATTTTTCTCAAAATGACTTTTCCTATCGGTACTTGTTCGACGGTACCGAAATCGAAAATTTTTGAAAAAATGTTAAAAATTACTTAAAGCATTTTAAGCAATATAGGCTAGTATAGGTTTTGTAGGAGACACTTTGGACTATTGAAATTAATTAGTGGCGTTGGTTTTCGTGTGGGCAATTTTTCTCAAAATGACTTTTCCTATCGGTACTTGTTCGACGGTACCGAAATCGAAAATTTTTGAAAAAATGTTAAAAATTACTTAAAGCATTTTAAGCAATATAGGCTAGTATAGGTTTTGTAGGAGACACTTTGGACTATTGAAATTAATTAGTGTCGTTGGTTTTCGTGTGGGCAATTTTTCTCAAAATGACTTTTCCTATCGGTACTTGTTCGACGGTACCGAAATCGATAATTTTTGAAAAAATGTTAGAAATTACTTAAAGCATTTTAAGCAATATAGGCTAGTATAGGTTTTGTAGGAGACACTTTGGGCTATTGAAATTAATTAGTGTCGTTGGTTTTCGTGTGGGCAATTTTTCTCAAAATGACTTTTCCTATCGGTACTTGTTCGACGGTACCGAAATCGAAAATTTTTGAAAAAATGTTAAAAATTACTTAAAGCATTTTAAGCAATATAGGCTAGTATAGGTTTTGTAGGAGACACTTTGGACTATTGAAATTAATTAGTGGCGTTGGTTTTCGTGTGGGCAATTTTCCTCAAAATGACTTTTCCTATCGGTACTTGTTCCACGGTACCGAAAGAGATAATTTTTGAAAAAATGTTAGAAATTACTTAAAGCATTTTAAGCAATATAGGCTAGTATAGGTTTTGTAGGAGACACTTTGGGCTATTGAAATTAATTAGTGGCGTTGGTTTTCGTGTGGGCAATTTTTCTCAAAATGACTTTTCCTATCGGTACTTGTTCGACGGTACCGAAATCGATAATTTTTGAAAAAATGTTAGAAATTACTTAAAGCATTTTAAGCAATATAGGCTAGTATAGGTTTTGTAGGAGACACTTTGGGCTATTTAAATTAATTAGTGGCGTTGGTTTCCGTGTGGGCAATTTTTCTCAAAATGACTTTTCCTATCGGTACTTGTTCGACGGTACCGAAATCGATAATTTTTGAAAAAATGTTAGAAATTACTTAAAGCATTTTAAGCAATATAGGCTAGTATAGGTTTTGTAGGAGACACTTTGGGCTATTGAAATTAATTAGTGTCGTTGGTTTTCGTGTGGGCAATTTTTCTCAAAATGACTTTTCCTATCGGTACTTGTTCGACGGTACCGAAATCGATAATTTTTGAAAAAATGTTAGAAATTACTTAAAGCATTTTAAGCAATATAGGCTAGTATAGGTTTTGTAGGAGACACTTTGGGCTATTGAAATTAATTAGTGTCGTTGGTTTTCGTGTGGGCAATTTTTCTCAAAATGACTTTTCCTATCGGTACTTGTTCGACGGTACCGAAATCGAAAATTTTTGAAAAAATGTTAAAAATTACTTAAAGCATTTTAAGCAATATAGGCTAGTATAGGTTTTGTAGGAGACACTTTGGACTATTGAAATTAATTAGTGGCGTTGGTTTTCGTGTGGGCAATTTTCCTCAAAATGACTTTTCCTATCGGTACTTGTTCCACGGTACCGAAAGAGATAATTTTTGAAAAAATGTTAGAAATTACTTAAAGCATTTTAAGCAATATAGGCTAGTATAGGTTTTGTAGGAGACACTTTGGGCTATTGAAATTAATTAGTGGCGTTGGTTTTCGTGTGGGCAATTTTTCTCAAAATGACTTTTCCTATCGGTACTTGTTCGACGGTACCGAAATCGATAATTTTTGAAAAAATGTTAAAAATTACTTAAAGCATTTTAAGCAATATAGGCTAGTATAGGTTTTGTAGGAGACACTTTGGGCTATTGAAATTAATTAGTGGCGTTGGTTTTCGTGTGGGCAATTTTTCTCAAAATGACTTTTCCTATCGGTACTTGTTCGACGGTACCGAAATCGATAATTTTTGAAAAAATGTTAGAAATTACTTAAAGCATTTTAAGCAATATAGGCTAGTATAGGTTTTGTAGGAGACACTTTGGGCTATTTAAATTAATTAGTGGCGTTGGTTTCCGTGTGGGCAATTTTTCTCAAAATGACTTTTCCTATCGGTACTTGTTCCACGGTACCGAAATCGATAATTTTTGAAAAAATGTTAGAAATTACTTAAAGCATTTTAAGCAATATAGGCTAGTATAGGTTTTGTAGGAGACACTTTGGGCTATTGAAATTAATTAGTGTCGTTGGTTTTCGTGTGGGCAATTTTTCTCAAAATGACTTTTCCTATCGGTACTTGTTCGACGGTACCGAAATCGATAATTTTTGAAAAAATGTTAGAAATTACTTAAAGCATTTTAAGCAATATAGGCTAGTATAGGTTTTGTAGGAGACACTTTGGGCTATTTAAATTAATTAGTGGCGTTGGTTTTCGCGTGGGCAATTTTTCTCAAAATGACTTTTCCTATCGGTACTTGTTCGACGGTACCGAAATCGATAATTTTTGAAAAAATGTTAGAAATTACTTAAAGCATTTTAAGCAATATAGGCTAGTATAGGTTTTGTAGGAGACACTTTGGACTATTGAAATTAATTAGTGGCGTTGGTTTTCGTGTGGGCAATTTTCCTCAAAATGACTTTTCCTATCGGTACTTGTTCCACGGTACCGAAAGAGATAATTTTTGAAAAAATGTTAGAAATTACTTAAAGCATTTTAAGCAATATAGGCTAGTATAGGTTTTGTAGGAGACACTTTGGACTATTGAAATTAATTAGTGTCGTTGGTTTTCGTGTGGGCAATTTTTCTCAAAATGACTTTTCCTATCAGTACTTGTTCGACGGTACCGAAATCGATAATTTTTGAAAAAATGTTAAAAATTACTTAAAGCATTTTAAGCAATATAGGCTAGTATAGGTTTTGTAGGAGACACTTTGGACTATTGAAATTAATTAGTGGCGTTGGTTTTCGTGTGGGCAATTTTTCTCAAAATGACTTTTCCTATCGGTACTTGTTCGACGGTACCGAAATCGAAAATTTTTGAAAAAATGTTAAAAATTACTTAAAGCATTTTAAGCAATATAGGCTAGTATAGGTTTTGTAGGAGACACTTTGGACTATTGAAATTAATTAGTGGCGTTGGTTTTCGTGTGGGCAATTTTCCTCAAAATGACTTTTCCTATCGGTACTTGTTCGACGGTACCGAAATCGAAAATTTTTGAAAAAATGTTAAAAATTACTTAAAGCATTTTAAGCAATATAGGCTAGTATAGGTTTTGTAGGAGACACTTTGGGCTATTGAAATTAATTAGTGTCGTTGTTTTTCGTGTGGGCAATTTTTCTCAAAATGACTTTTCCTATCGGTACTTGTTCGACGGAACCGAAATCAAAAATTTTTGAAAAAATGTTAGAAATTACTTACAGCATTTTAAGCAATATAGGCTAGTATAGGTTTTATAGCAGACACTTTGGACTATTGAAATTAATTAGTGTTGTTGGTTTTCGTGTGGGCAATTTTCCTCAAAATGACTTTTCCTATCGGTACTTGTTCGACGGTACCGAAATCGAAAATTTTTGAAAAAATGTTAAAAATTACTTAAAGCATTTTAAGCAATATAGGCTAGTATAGGTTTTGTAGGAGACACTTTGGACTATTGAAATTAATTAGTGGCGTTGGTTTTCGTGTGGGCAATTTTCCTCAAAATGACTTTTCCTATCGGTACTTGTTCGACGGTACCGAAATCGAAAATTTTTGAAAAAATGTTAAAAATTACTTAAAGCATTTTAAGCAATATAGGCTAGTATAGGTTTTGTAGGAGACACTTTGGACTATTGAAATTAATTAGTGGCGTTGGTTTCCGTGTGGGCAATTTTTCTCAAAATGACTTTTCCTATCGGTACTTGTTCCACGGTACCGAAATCGAAAATTTTTGAAAAAATGTTAAAAATTACTTAAAGCATTTTAAGCAATATAGGCTAGTATAGGTTTTGTAGGAGACACTTTGGGCTATTGAAATTAATTAGTGGCGTTGGTTTTCGTGTGGGCAATTTTTCTCAAAATGACTTTTCCTATCGGTACTTGTTCGACGGTACCGAAATCGAAAATTTTTGAAAAAATGTTAAAAATTACTTAAAGCATTTTAAGCAATATAGGCTAGTATAGGTTTTGTAGGAGACACTTTGGGCTATTGAAATTAATTAGTGGCGTTGGTTTTCGTGTGGGCAATTTTTCTCAAAATGACTTTTCCTATCGGTACTTGTTCGACGGTACCGAAATCGAAAATTTTTGAAAAAATGTTAAAAATTACTTAAAGCATTTTAAGCAATATAGGCTAGTATAGGTTTTGTAGGAGACACTTTGGACTATTGAAATTAATTAGTGGCGTTGGTTTTCGTGTGGGCAATTTTCCTCAAAATGACTTTTCCTATCGGTACTTGTTCGACGGTACCGAAATCGAAAATTTTTGAAAAAATGTTAAAAATTACTTAAAGCATTTTAAGCAATATAGGCTAGTATAGGTTTTGTAGGAGACACTTTGGACTATTGAAATTAATTAGTGGCGTTGGTTTTCGTGTGGGCAATTTTTCTCAAAATGACTTTTCCTATCGGTACTTGTTCGACGGTACCGAAATCGAAAATTTTTGAAAAAATGTTAAAAATTACTTAAAGCATTTTAAGCAATATAGGCTAGTATAGGTTTTGTAGGAGACACTTTGGACTATTGAAATTAATTAGTGGCGTTGGTTTTCGTGTGGGCAATTTTCCTCAAAATGACTTTTCCTATCGGTACTTGTTCCACGGTACCGAAAGAGATAATTTTTGAAAAAATGTTAGAAATTACTTAAAGCATTTTAAGCAATATAGGCTAGTATAGGTTTTGTAGGAGACACTTTGGGCTATTGAAATTAATTAGTGGCGTTGGTTTTCGTGTGGGCAATTTTTCTCAAAATGACTTTTCCTATCGGTACTTGTTCGACGGTACCGAAATCGAAAATTTTTGAAAAAATGTTAAAAATTACTTAAAGCATTTTAAGCAATATAGGCTAGTATAGGTTTTGTAGGAGACACTTTGGGCTATTGAAATTAATTAGTGGCGTTGGTTTTCGTGTGGGCAATTTTTCTCAAAATGACTTTTCCTATCGGTACTTGTTCGACGGTACCGAAATCGATAATTTTTGAAAAAATGTTAGAAATTACTTAAAGCATTTTAAGCAATATAGGCTAGTATAGGTTTTGTAGGAGACACTTTGGGCTATTTAAATTAATTAGTGGCGTTGGTTTCCGTGTGGGCAATTTTTCTCAAAATGACTTTTCCTATCGGTACTTGTTCCACGGTACCGAAATCGATAATTTTTGAAAAAATGTTAGAAATTACTTAAAGCATTTTAAGCAATATAGGCTAGTATAGGTTTTGTAGGAGACACTTTGGGCTATTGAAATTAATTAGTGTCGTTGGTTTTCGTGTGGGCAATTTTTCTCAAAATGACTTTTCCTATCGGTACTTGTTCGACGGTACCGAAATCGATAATTTTTGAAAAAATGTTAGAAATTACTTAAAGCATTTTAAGCAATATAGGCTAGTATAGGTTTTGTAGGAGACACTTTGGGCTATTGAAATTAATTAGTGGCGTTGGTTTTCGTGTGGGCAATTTTTCTCAAAATGACTTTTCCTATCGGTACTTGTTCGACGGTACCGAAATCGAAAATTTTTGAAAAAATGTTAAAAATTACTTAAAGCATTTTAAGCAATATAGGCTAGTATAGGTTTTGTAGGAGACACTTTGGGCTATTGAAATTAATTAGTGGCGTTGGTTTTCGTGTGGGCAATTTTTCTCAAAATGACTTTTCCTATCGGTACTTGTTCGACGGTACCGAAATCGATAATTTTTGAAAAAATGTTAGAAATTACTTAAAGCATTTTAAGCAATATAGGCTAGTATAGGTTTTGTAGGAGACACTTTGGGCTATTTAAATTAATTAGTGGCGTTGGTTTCCGTGTGGGCAATTTTTCTCAAAATGACTTTTCCTATCGGTACTTGTTCCACGGTACCGAAATCGATAATTTTTGAAAAAATGTTAGAAATTACTTAAAGCATTTTAAGCAATATAGGCTAGTATAGGTTTTGTAGGAGACACTTTGGGCTATTGAAATTAATTAGTGTCGTTGGTTTTCGTGTGGGCAATTTTTCTCAAAATGACTTTTCCTATCGGTACTTGTTCGACGGTACCGAAATCGATAATTTTTGAAAAAATGTTAGAAATTACTTAAAGCATTTTAAGCAATATAGGCTAGTATAGGTTTTGTAGGAGACACTTTGGGCTATTGAAATTAATTAGTGTCGTTGGTTTTCGTGTGGGCAATTTTTCTCAAAATGACTTTTCCTATCGGTACTTGTTCGACGGTACCGAAATCGAAAATTTTTGAAAAAATGTTAAAAATTACTTAAAGCATTTTAAGCAATATAGGCTAGTATAGGTTTTGTAGGAGACACTTTGGACTATTGAAATTAATTAGTGGCGTTGGTTTTCGTGTGGGCAATTTTCCTCAAAATGACTTTTCCTATCGGTACTTGTTCCACGGTACCGAAAGAGATAATTTTTGAAAAAATGTTAGAAATTACTTAAAGCATTTTAAGCAATATAGGCTAGTATAGGTTTTGTAGGAGACACTTTGGGCTATTGAAATTAATTAGTGGCGTTGGTTTTCGTGTGGGCAATTTTTCTCAAAATGACTTTTCCTATCGGTACTTGTTCGACGGTACCGAAATCGAAAATTTTTGAAAAAATGTTAAAAATTACTTAAAGCATTTTAAGCAATATAGGCTAGTATAGGTTTTGTAGGAGACACTTTGGACTATTGAAATTAATTAGTGGCGTTGGTTTTCGTGTGGGCAATTTTCCTCAAAATGACTTTTCCTATCGGTACTTGTTCCACGGTACCGAAAGAGATAATTTTTGAAAAAATGTTAGAAATTACTTAAAGCATTTTAAGCAATATAGGCTAGTATAGGTTTTGTAGGAGACACTTTGGGCTATTGAAATTAATTAGTGGCGTTGGTTTTCGTGTGGGCAATTTTTCTCAAAATGACTTTTCCTATCGGTACTTGTTCGACGGTACCGAAATCGATAATTTTTGAAAAAATGTTAGAAATTACTTAAAGCATTTTAAGCAATATAGGCTAGTATAGGTTTTGTAGGAGACACTTTGGGCTATTTAAATTAATTAGTGGCGTTGGTTTCCGTGTGGGCAATTTTTCTCAAAATGACTTTTCCTATCGGTACTTGTTCCACGGTACCGAAATCGATAATTTTTGAAAAAATGTTAGAAATTACTTAAAGCATTTTAAGCAATATAGGCTAGTATAGGTTTTGTAGGAGACACTTTGGGCTATTGAAATTAATTAGTGTCGTTGGTTTTCGTGTGGGCAATTTTTCTCAAAATGACTTTTCCTATCGGTACTTGTTCGACGGTACCGAAATCGATAATTTTTGAAAAAATGTTAGAAATTACTTAAAGCATTTTAAGCAATATAGGCTAGTATAGGTTTTGTAGGAGACACTTTGGGCTATTTAAATTAATTAGTGGCGTTGGTTTTCGTGTGGGCAATTTTTCTCAAAATGACTTTTCCTATCGGTACTTGTTCGACGGTACCGAAATCGATAATTTTTGAAAAAATGTTAGAAATTACTTAAAGCATTTTAAGCAATATAGGCTAGTATAGGTTTTGTAGGAGACACTTTGGACTATTGAAATTAATTAGTGGCGTTGGTTTTCGTGTGGGCAATTTTCCTCAAAATGACTTTTCCTATCGGTACTTGTTCCACGGTACCGAAAGAGATAATTTTTGAAAAAATGTTAGAAATTACTTAAAGCATTTTAAGCAATATAGGCTAGTATAGGTTTTGTAGGAGACACTTTGGACTATTGAAATTAATTAGTGTCGTTGGTTTTCGTGTGGGCAATTTTTCTCAAAATGACTTTTCCTATCAGTACTTGTTCGACGGTACCGAAATCGATAATTTTTGAAAAAATGTTAAAAATTACTTAAAGCATTTTAAGCAATATAGGCTAGTATAGGTTTTGTAGGAGACACTTTGGACTATTGAAATTAATTAGTGGCGTTGGTTTTCGTGTGGGCAATTTTTCTCAAAATGACTTTTCCTATCGGTACTTGTTCGACGGTACCGAAATCGAAAATTTTTGAAAAAATGTTAAAAATTACTTAAAGCATTTTAAGCAATATAGGCTAGTATAGGTTTTGTAGGAGACACTTTGGACTATTGAAATTAATTAGTGGCGTTGGTTTTCGTGTGGGCAATTTTCCTCAAAATGACTTTTCCTATCGGTACTTGTTCGACGGTACCGAAATCGAAAATTTTTGAAAAAATGTTAAAAATTACTTAAAGCATTTTAAGCAATATAGGCTAGTATAGGTTTTGTAGGAGACACTTTGGGCTATTGAAATTAATTAGTGTCGTTGTTTTTCGTGTGGGCAATTTTTCTCAAAATGACTTTTCCTATCGGTACTTGTTCGACGGAACCGAAATCAAAAATTTTTGAAAAAATGTTAGAAATTACTTACAGCATTTTAAGCAATATAGGCTAGTATAGGTTTTGTAGGAGACACTTTGGACTATTGAAATTAATTAGTGTCGTTGTTTTTCGTGTGGGCAATTTTTCTCAAAATGACTTTTCCTATCGGTACTTGTTCGACGGTACCGAAATCGATAATTTTTGAAAAAATGTTAGAAATTACTTAAAGCATTTTAAGCAATATAGGCTAGTATAGGTTTTGTAGGAGACACTTTGGGCTATTGAAATTAATTAGTGGCGTTGGTTTTCGTGTGGGCAATTTTTCTCAAAATGACTTTTCCTATCGGTACTTGTTCGACGGTACCGAAATCGAAAATTTTTGAAAAAATGTTAAAAATTACTTAAAGCATTTTAAGCAATATAGGCTAGTATAGGTTTTGTAGGAGACACTTTGGGCTATTGAAATTAATTAGTGTCGTTGGTTTTCGTGTGGGCAATTTTTCTCAAAATGACTTTTCCTATCGGTACTTGTTCGACGGTACCGAAATCGATAATTTTTGAAAAAATGTTAGAAATTACTTAAAGCATTTTAAGCAATATAGGCTAGTATAGGTTTTGTAGGAGACACTTTGGGCTATTTAAATTAATTAGTGGCGTTGGTTTCCGTGTGGGCAATTTTTCTCAAAATGACTTTTCCTATCGGTACTTGTTCGACGGTACCGAAATCGAAAATTTTTGAAAAAATGTTAAAAATTACTTACAGCATTTTAAGCAATATAGGCTAGTATAGGTTTTGTAGGAGACACTTTGGGCTATTGAAATTAATTAGTGGCGTTTGTTTTCGTGTGGGCAATTTTTCTCAAAATGACTTTTCCTATCGGTACTTGTTCGACGGTACCGAAATCGAAAATTTTTGAAAAAATGTTAAAAATTACTTAAAGCATTTTAAGCAATATAGGCTAGTATAGGTTTTGTAGGAGACACTTTGGACTATTGAAATTAATTAGTGTCGTTGGTTTTCGTGTGGGCAATTTTTCTCAAAATGACTTTTCCTATCGGTACTTGTTCGACGGTACCGAAATCGATAATTTTTGAAAAAATGTTAGAAATTACTTAAAGCATTTTAAGCAATATAGGCTAGTATAGGTTTTGTAGGAGACACTTTGGACTATTGAAATTAATTAGTGTCGTTGGTTTTCGTGTGGGCAATTTTCCTCAAAATGACTTTTCCTATCGGTACTTGTTCGACGGTACCGAAATCGAAAATTTTTGAAAAAATGTTAAAAATTACTTACAGCATTTTAAGCAATATAGGCTAGTATAGGTTTTGTAGGAGACACTTTGGGCTATTGAAATTAGTTAGTGGCGTTGGTTTTCGTGTGGGCAATTTTTCTCAAAATGACTTTTCCTATCGGTACTTGTTCGACGGTACCGAAATCGAAAATTTTTGAAAAAATGTTAAAAATTACTTAAAGCATTTTAAGCAATATAGGCTAGTATAGGTTTTGTAGGAGACACTTTGGACTATTGAAATTAATTAGTGGCGTTGGTTTTCGTGTGGGCAATTTTTCTCAAAATGACTTTTCCTATCGGTACTTGTTCGACGGTACCGAAATCGAAAATTTTTGAAAAAATGTTAAAAATTACTTAAAGCATTTTAAGCAATATAGGCTAGTATAGGTTTTGTAGGAGACACTTTGGGCTATTGAAATTAATTAGTGTCGTTGGTTTTCGTGTGGGTAATTTTTCTCAAAATGACTTTTCCTATCGGTACTTGTTCGACGGTACCGAAATCGATAATTTTTGAAAAAATGTTAAAAATTACTTAAAGCATTTTAAGCAATATAGGCTAGTATAGGTTTTGTAGGAGACACTTTGGACTATTGAAATTAATTAGTGGCGTTGGTTTTCGTGTGGGTAATTTTTCTCAAAATGACTTTTCCTATCGGTACTTGTTCGACGGTACCGAAATCGATAATTTTTGAAAAAATGTTAAAAATTACTTAAAGCATTTTAAGCAATATAGGCTAGTATAGGTTTTGTAGGAGACACTTTGTACTATTGAAATTAATTAGTGTCGTTGGTTTTCGTGTGGGCAATTTTTCTCAAAATGACTTTTCCTATCGGTACTTGTTCGACGGTACCGAAATCGATAATTTTTGAAAAAATGTTAAAAATTACTTAAAGCATTTTAAGCAATATAGGCTAGTATAGGTTTTGTAGGAGACACTTTGGACTATTGAAATTAATTAGTGTCGTTGTTTTTCGTGTGGGCAATTTTTCTCAAAATGACTTTTCCTATCGGTACTTGTTCGACGGTACCGAAATCGATAATTTTTGAAAAAATGTTAAAAATTACTTAAAGCATTTTAAGCAATATAGGCTGGTATAGGTTTTGTAGGAGACACTTTGGACTATTGAAATTAATTAGTGTCGTTGGTTTTTGTGTGGGCAATTTTTCTCAAAATGACTTTTCCTATCGGTACTTGTTCGACGGTACCGAAATCGATAATTTTTGAAAAAATGTTAAAAATTACTTAAAGCATTTTAAGCAATATAGGCTAGTATAGGTTTTGTAGGAGACACTTTGGACTATTGAAATTAATTAGTGTCGTTGTTTTTCGTGTGGGCAATTTTTCTCAAAATGACTTTTCCTATCGGTACTTGTTCGACGGTACCGAAATCGATAATTTTTGAAAAAATGTTAAAAATTACTTAAAGCATTTTAAGCAATATAGGCTGGTATAGGTTTTGTAGGAGACACTTTGGACTATTGAAATTAATTAGTGTCGTTGGTTTTTGTGTGGGCAATTTTTCTCAAAATGACTTTTCCTATCGGTACTTGTTCGACGGTACCGAAATCGATAATTTTTGAAAAAATGTTAAAAATTACTTAAAGCATTTTAAGCAATATAGGCTAGTATAGGTTTTGTAGGAGACACTTTGGACTATTGTAATTAATTAGTGTCGTTGTTTTTCGTGTGGGCAATTTTTCTCAAAATGACTTTTCCTATCGGTACTTGTTCGACGGTACCGAAATCGATAATTTTTGAAAAAATGTTAAAAATTACTTAAAGCATTTTAAGCAATATAGGCTAGTATAGGTTTTGTAGGAGACACTTTGGACTATTGAAATTAATTAGTGTCGTTGGTTTTCGTGTGGGCAATTTTTCTCAAAATGACTTTTCCTATCGGTACTTGTTCGACGGTACCGAAATCGATAATTTTTGAAAAAATGTTAAAAATTACTTAAAGCATTTTAAGCAATATAGGCTAGTATAGGTTTTGTAGGAGACACTTTGGACTATTGAAATTAATTAGTGTCGTTGGTTTTCGTGTGGGCAATTTTCCTCAAAATGACTTTTCCTATCGGTACTTGTTCGACGGTACCGAAATCGAAAATTTTTGAAAAAATGTTAAAAATTACTTACAGCATTTTAAGCAATATAGGCTAGTATAGGTTTTGTAGGAGACACTTTGGGCTATTGAAATTAATTAGTGTCGTTGGTTTTCGTGTGGGCAATTTTTCTCAAAATGACTTTTCCTATCGGTACTTGTTCGACGGTACCGAAATCGATAATTTTTGAAAAAATGTTAGAAATTACTTAAAGCATTTTAAGCAATATAGGCTAGTATAGGTTTTGTAGGAGACACTTTGGACTATTGAAATTAATTAGTGGCGTTGGTTTTCGTGTGGGCAATTTTTCTCAAAATGACTTTTCCTATCGGTACTTGTTCGACGGTACCGAAATCGAAAATTTTTGAAAAAATGTTAAAAATTACTTAAAGCATTTTAAGCAATATAGGCTAGTATAGGTTTTGTAGGAGACACTTTGGGCTATTGAAATTAATTAGTGTCGTTGGTTTTCGTGTGGGTAATTTTTCTCAAAATGACTTTTCCTATCGGTACTTGTTCGACGGTACCGAAATCGATAATTTTTGAAAAAATGTTAAAAATTACTTAAAGCATTTTAAGCAATATAGGCTAGTATAGGTTTTGTAGGAGACACTTTGGACTATTGAAATTAATTAGTGTCGTTGGTTTTCGTGTGGGCAATTTTTCTCAAAATGACTTTTCCTATCGGTACTTGTTCGACGGTACCGAAATCGATAATTTTTGAAAAAATGTTAGAAATTACTTAAAGCATTTTAAGCAATATAGGCTAGTATAGGTTTTGTAGGAGACACTTTGGACTATTGAAATTAATTAGTGGCGTTGGTTTTCGTGTGGGCAATTTTTCTCAAAATGACTTTTCCTATCGGTACTTGTTCGACGGTACCGAAATCGATAATTTTTGAAAAAATGTTAAAAATTACTTAAAGCATTTTAAGCAATATAGGCTAGTATAGGTTTTGTAGGAGACACTTTGGACTATTGAAATTAATTAGTGGCGTTGGTTTTCGTGTGGGTAATTTTTCTCAAAATGACTTTTCCTATCGGTACTTGTTCGACGGTACCGAAATCGATAATTTTTGAAAAAATGTTAAAAATTACTTAAAGCATTTTAAGCAATATAGGCTAGTATAGGTTTTGTAGGAGACACTTTGTACTATTGAAATTAATTAGTGTCGTTGGTTTTCGTGTGGGCAATTTTTCTCAAAATGACTTTTCCTATCGGTACTTGTTCGACGGTACCGAAATCGATAATTTTTGAAAAAATGTTAAAAATTACTTAAAGCATTTTAAGCAATATAGGCTAGTATAGGTTTTGTAGGAGACACTTTGGACTATTGAAATTAATTAGTGTCGTTGTTTTTCGTGTGGGCAATTTTTCTCAAAATGACTTTTCCTATCGGTACTTGTTCGACGGTACCGAAATCGATAATTTTTGAAAAAATGTTAAAAATTACTTAAAGCATTTTAAGCAATATAGGCTGGTATAGGTTTTGTAGGAGACACTTTGGACTATTGAAATTAATTAGTGTCGTTGGTTTTTGTGTGGGCAATTTTTCTCAAAATGACTTTTCCTATCGGTACTTGTTCGACGGTACCGAAATCGATAATTTTTGAAAAAATGTTAAAAATTACTTAAAGCATTTTAAGCAATATAGGCTAGTATAGGTTTTGTAGGAGACACTTTGGACTATTGAAATTAATTAGTGTCGTTGTTTTTCGTGTGGGCAATTTTTCTCAAAATGACTTTTCCTATCGGTACTTGTTCGACGGTACCGAAATCGATAATTTTTGAAAAAATGTTAAAAATTACTTAAAGCATTTTAAGCAATATAGGCTAGTATAGGTTTTGTAGGAGACACTTTGGACTATTGAAATTAATTAGTGTCGTTGGTTTTCGTGTGGGCAATTTTTCTCAAAATGACTTTTCCTATCGGTACTTGTTCGACGGTACCGAAATCGATAATTTTTGAAAAAATGTTAAAAATTACTTAAAGCATTTTAAGCAATATAGGCTAGTATAGGTTTTGTAGGAGACACTTTGGACTATTGTAATTAATTAGTGTCGTTGTTTTTCGTGTGGGCAATTTTTCTCAAAATGACTTTTCCTATCGGTACTTGTTCGACGGTACCGAAATCGATAATTTTTGAAAAAATGTTAAAAATTACTTAAAGCATTTTAAGCAATATAGGCTAGTATAGGTTTTGTAGGAGACACTTTGGACTATTGAAATTAATTAGTGTCGTTGGTTTTCGTGTGGGCAATTTTTCTCAAAATGACTTTTCCTATCGGTACTTGTTCGACGGTACCGAAATCGATAATTTTTGAAAAAATGTTAAAAATTACTTAAAGCATTTTAAGCAATATAGGCTAGTATAGGTTTTGTAGGAGACACTTTGGACTATTGAAATTAATTAGTGTCGTTGTTTTGCGTGTGGGCAATTTTTCTCAAAATGACTTTTCCTATCGGTACTTGTTCCACGGTACCGAAAGCGATAATTTTTGAAAAAAATGTTTAAAATTATTTTTAAATTGAAAAATGTGAAGCTCTGTAACAATTTTTATTTCATTCACTTTTTATATACAATGTTTTAAAAATAGTTATCCTGATTTTCGACAATGCTACAAAAGAACATTTTGGTCGGTGAGCTTTAGTCGGTGAATTCACGTTTTACTGGCTTGCTTTCCTGCTTCCGATACCTGCCACTAGAGTGCCTTTGGTAGATCGTTTGTTCTGAGCTTTTTAGTAGGTCGCTATTAAGGTGGCAGTTCGATTTTTCGGAATAGCTTTTTGGTTGGTGAAAGAGCTTTGGTCGGTGAGAGCTTTAGTCGGTGAGTTCACATAAGTGAAATAAGCGCACCCTTTTATTGGCATATACAGTTTATTGAAAGGAGTTGATTTTTAAACTGTAATGTAACTTTATCTTAATTACGTCACGAAGTAAATTACAAATGATGAAATGGTGCATGAGTATCGTGCTGGGGGCAGTTGTGCGATATCTGCTCATGAACTCCGATTACGCGACCACAATTCAGAACCGGGTTGAAATTGCTACCCCTGTCAACTCTTGGAAAAGAGGTCAATATACTTAAATTTGTAGTTAGTCTACTCAAAATCCAGATGTTTTTCTTGCAGCCACTGAAGGTGCTTATCTTTATGCAAACGGTATAAACCCGTATTCCGGAGACCTTTACCACCAGAATCCATTTGTTCTCGTTTCGGTATGGTACTTGCTGCAGAAGGCCGTTACGTTGGTCGGCATAGTTTTTATTCAGTTTGAAATAGGAACGATGTTCATGCTTAAAAAAGCAGCAACAGTTTTTATCCGCGAACTGTACCAGAAGCAAAAGGTGCATCGAAATTCTTACGCGGAAGGAACAGCTGAGCTACAGATCTCCGAAAGTGATTTGGAAAGCGTTCCATACTACGTGGCCTTGGCTTACATGTTCAATCCATACACAATCCTGAACTGCGTCGGTCAAACAACAACAGTTATGAGCAATTTTCTTCTCGCATTATTTCTACTAGGAACTTCGTACCGGCTTAGATTCGTTGCATGTGTCGCTCTGGCATTGGAGACTCAAATGAATATTTACCCGTGCGTGTTGATCATTCCAGCAGCTATGTTCATTGCGGAAAAAGATAATAACAAGTGGCTGAGTGTTTTCAACACCTGTTTTACTTTTTGTGCTGCACTTTTATGGTTGAACTATGCGGCATTTAAGATTATGGGTGATTGGAGCTTTCTAGATGCGACTTACGGATTCATGTATACTAAAATTTTCTGTTATGAGGGCGCAGTAATCAGCTTCTTTATTACAGTTTCAACTGTCGTGATCTACAACCGAACATCGGCTTATTTTGGTACTTTTTCACAGAAATGTTCGACCATTTTCGAACACTGTTTTTGTATACGTTCCAAATAAACGCCACCGTTTTATACCTTTTCCCATTGACCTTCAAACTACACAAGGAACCGATAATGCTTCTCACTATGTTACTAGCACTGGGTGTTGTGTTCCGTCCCTATCCCTGTGTCGGAGATATCAGCATGTATTTATCCTTATTACCATTGTGGAAATCTATCTCCAGATGCAAGTTGCAACAGTTCGGAAACGTCAGTCTGTAATACTAATTTTTCTTCTTTCGAACAGTTATGGGACACAATTTCATCGTGGGAGCAACTATGCTAGTCACCAGTATTCTAGGGCCAACGGTTTGGTATCTGTGGATCTACTCCAATTCTGCCAACGCCAACTTCTTTTTCGGTGTAACTTTAGTGTTCTGCACGGCACAAATATTCCTCATCACCGACCTTTTCTTCGCGTTCATCAAGCGGGATTTCTGTCTCAAAAACGGAATGCAAGTCATCATCGACGGGAAGGAAGCTAGAATAACGTTGGAGTAGTTGCCTCTTTTTTCGAGTGCAGAAGTAGGATATCCATATTGAGCATTTATGAGTAACTTGTACAGTTTTCTACATTAAAAACGTGACAATTTGAAAAGAACAAATTTAATATTTTCATGTGCAGCTGGTGTCCGAAGAAAATGTTCTGTAGTAAGAATTCGCGTGCCATTTATGATTGAATGAAGAGTTCGGATCGTTTATACAATCGATTATTTTGATCTCTACTGCATATATTAGATACAAATAAAATTTAAAAATTTCAAGCAAATCAGCGGATTACGCATTAACTGCGATTATAACGATTACCATATCCACGACGATGTTCATCCTTGAACTCGTCTTTAGCGCGTTGTCGGGCCAAATACTGCTCATCATCTTCCTCGACTAACTGTTCCTGTAACGAATTACAAGAGTATCAAAAAAAACATCCGAAACGTACCAATGTACTCATATATTACAATTTCTTCTGCCTCTTTTTCCTGCTCCGCTTCATTGTCCTGATAGACTCGATTCATCAGAGAATTTTTGTTGATCTCTTTCATTTTTTCCTGATCGGGAAATATTCCTTCAGCAACGCGTTGCTCATAAAACTCTGCTACCGTCATGGTTGGCATACTGGGATAACCCATTCCGTAAACCGCTTTCTGAACAGCATCCCTTGTGATAATAATTGGTTTTAACGGTTTCGGTGGAGGTCCTCTCGGAGGATGCTTATGTTCGTCAGAATCGCCACTTCTCCTCATGACAGCAATATGTTCGAGGATTTGTTTTTCCTGACTTATGCTAACAAGCTCTTCGCGTGCATCGAGAATGCAAGAATTAAGCAATTTCAAGTAGAACTCTCTTTTGATTTCGTCATCTACATGTTCTTTTTCCATTGCGATTTTCAGCATTTTGATCTGATCATCCAGTTCTTTTTTCTCCTGATATTTTTTCAGTTTGGCGTTGCGTTCCTGGCCCATACGCATCAGTTCCTGTATTTTATCTCCCCGATTAACATTATCTAGAACTGCAACAGCTTCCGGCTTGTCACACAATTTGTAGTTCTCACAGCGGCGCAAGAAATCACTGAAAGTATCAATAATGATCTTTATAACATAACATGTAATTTTAGATATAATCGCGAGCTCACTTGTAATAAATTTCTGCAACTTCTACTATCTCCTTACGACCGGCATTACACAATTTCAAAGTCAACTGACCCAGGAAAAAGGGTAGTAAGAAATAACGCAAATTCTCGGTGGCAACTTCTTCATACGCTTCGTTGGAACTAAACAACCCACAAAGGCTAACTAGGCGAGTAGAATCCTCAAATAAATTGATGCATTTTTTTATGTTAGCCTGATGGAAGAAAATAACATTTACTTTTATTATTAAAAACAACGCAATCAGATATAATTCTTACTTACCTGAAATTCTGGGCTGTTGGTAGGATCGTAGCAGGTATCAAATGAGTTCATTAACTTGTAAGCATCCTCAAAAATTTCAAAAAGTTTACGATCAATCGGTATTTCTTGTGACTGTGCCATTTTTGTGTTTCGTTTGTTATGAATCCAGATAAATCTAGAGTACTTTTTGAAAACGTTTTATGTAACCTTCTCATCGATTACAACGCTTACACCCGCTTGTACGAAATTCTGGAAGGCAGCAGAAACCGAATGACAGCTGTCAATATAACATTGGCGCACACGCTCACTTGCAATCAAGCAAATTAATATTGAGGTTTCTATGCCCGGTGAAAAATGAACGGCGGCCCTACTGAAAAATGGGTGGCCTACACGTTTCCTGATGAAAACAAAACAATATGTAAAAGCAATTCACACGCAGCATCAAGCGGCTATCACCTGAATGGAACGATTACGGAACAACAACATTAATTGTAAGCAATTCATATGAAAGGACACTACGTCAAGTTCACGGAACTTTTTAACGTCGGATACGTGAGCAATATTCGGCTAAATGAAATTAATAAACCAATCTGGACGTCGACCGAAGATGATTGATCGTCTGAACTGTGTTTAATGCATTCGTTTCCTGATGAAAACAAACCAATCTCATTTGCATGTGTGGTTGTAAGTGAGCTGTCAGAGAGCCTAATATGGAATTTCATAATAGCGGCCCTTACACGATCATTAAAAGTGTCATTACTAAGTAATGACACTTCTGCTCAAACGCTCGTCATTACTGCATTACTGTACATCATTACTTTTTAGCATTACACGTTCATTATTAATGATGAGTATTTATAACTACTCCAGCAATAGCAATAGCAATATTTTCATTTTCGTTTAGCTGAAAATAAATTTGATTTGCCATTGAAACGTTAAGGTTAATGAAATATTAACAATTTAAATCTACACTTTGTCATTTTTTCGCGTATAGTTCTAAAGATATTCAGCATTTCCACAAAAAAATAAGAAGAAGAAATAATGTTGGTAATGATGGAAAATCCGGAATTCCATCATTACTCGTGTCATTACTGAACTCGTAGACCTTACACGATCATTAAAAGTGTCACTACTTTTTAGTAATGACACTTTTAATGATCGTGTAAGGGCCGCTAATGATTTCGTTTGATTAAAAAGATGCGCGGCTGCTCGGCCATCCATGGAAGTTGACCATCAATGTCAACTTCCCTCTCTGAGCAGCCTAGATAGCCTTGTAGTGTCGGTAGCGGTTTCCCAACTGGCTAAGAATAACGCTACGGTCCACCTGTACCGGTGGTATAAGTCCACCAAACAGGTAAGCCGTGTGGCATCCGGCGGAATTATTTTTTACCAAGAATTGATCCACTGGTTTCCTGTTCCATGTCGTAAAAGGCCACAAAAATAGGAACTCCTAAGTCAAGGTGTATTTCCGTGCCGATGGCTGAATGGCTGCAGGAGGTTAAACAATGCAGTCGTGAACGGAATATCTTGGGATTTTCCCTTACTGTGTTAAGCGAAGCTCTGGCACAGTGGACGACTTCTTTCTTCGCAACTCGTGGGATTTAAATGATTAAAACATTTAAAAAAATCCTTACATGGTTCGCTATAGGCGATTATAAGCCAATATATTTGGTTTCTTGTAGTTGTTGTACGATAAGTGCTGAAGGTGGAATGTTCGTTACTCTGATTGATAATGGTTAGAGTGCGGCACAAATCAATCTTCAGCATAAACGTACAGCAACTATGAATCTATCCAGACTTCTGCAAGAAGGTAAAGCTTCTATAGCTTTGGTTCAAGAACCATATTTCCAAAAGGGAAACTTCTACGTTGGAAAATTGGTAAACCCAGTCTTTGTTGCCTTCAACAAGAGCGGTATGACTAATCCACGTGAAATGCCTCGAGCATGCATACTTGCAAATAGTGCTCTCGATGTTTCTCGCATATCGGAGCTCACAACTCGGGATATTTGTGCTGTCACAGTTGGTATGACTGTTGATGGCATAGACAGGAAATATGTCTATTGTTCGGCATATTTACCGCATAACCAACCTTCGCCAAGCGATGACTTCAAAAAGGTTGTATCATACTGCTGCAAGAGTGATTTACCGCTTGTAATCGGCAGTGACATAAATGCTCACCATATCATATGGGGCAGCACAGATATAAATTCGAGAGGCTCTGATATGATGGAATTTGTGAGCAGTACAAACCTGCACATAGTCAATGCAGGAAACCGTCCAACTTTTGCGAGTTCTGGAAGAGAGGAGGTTTTGGACGTAACTCTCTGCTCTGATAGAATTGCGCATGAGTTGGTAAATTGGCTCGTCTCCGATGAGCTCGAACCTTCGTTGTCTGATCATAAGTACATATTCTTTGATCATTCAAACGTTAAATTTGATATTATCACATATCGTAATCCCAAATCTACAAACTGGGACCTCTATGAAGAGGGCTTGGCGACTAGATTTTACGGGTACCAACCAACAATTGAAACCCCAATTGATTTGGAAAATGTTGTCGACGAGACAAACTCACTCATAGTTGCAGCATATGAAGAGGCTTGTCCACTTCGGATTGTGCGAGCTACTAGAGGAACTCCTTGGTGGAATGCTGAACTTGCTAGACTAAGGAAACTATGCAGAAGAGCTTGGAACCACCGACGCAGAGATGGGTCGGAGGCATTCGTGTCGGCTCGAAGGGCTTACAAAAATGCTCTTCGATCGTCTGAGCGAAGTGGTTGGAAAAGCCTCTGCACAAATGTCTCTAGTCTCAACGAGGCTAGCAGATTAAATAAGTTACTTTCGAAGTCTAAGGACTTTAATGTCAGTTTCTTAAGAACTTCAGATGGTGAACACTTGTCTGATGAAGGTGATGTACTTCACAATCTTTTTAACACTCACTTTCCAGGATGTATGGATCCATCACCGACAGCTCTTCCCGAGACTTTTTCAGGTAGTTACGATTCTTGGGCCCTTGCTCGAAGCGTTGTGACGATTGAATCGGTCAAATGGGCAGTTGAGAGTTTTGCTCCGTACAAGTCTCCTGGAAAGGATGGAGTTTTCCCAGTGTTACTGCAGAAAGGGTATGAACATTTCAAACATGTTTTGAAGAAAATACTTACTTTTAGTCTTGCGACTGGATATATTCCAAGAGCCTGGCAGGAAATAATTGTCAAATTTATTCCCAAAGGCGGTCGCGACACTTATGAGGAAGCGAAGAGTTTCAGGCCTATCAGTCTTAGCTCATTTCTTCTTAAAACAGTGGAACGCATAGTCGATCACTATATCAGGAATGTTAGTTTGGGCGTGCATCCGCTACATGGAATGCAACATGCTTACCAGCGTGGAAAGTCCACTACAACCCTGTTACATGATGTTGTGTACAATATTGAAAAAGCTTTCTCACAAAAGCAATCTTGCTTGGGAGTTTTCCTAGATATTGAAGGTGCCTTTGATAACGTGTCTTTCAATTCAATTCTGGAAGCAGCCCGTGGTCATGGCATACCTTCAAGTATCACAAATTGGATACACGCAATGCTTAGAAATCGACTTCTTTGTTCATCGCTTCGGCAAGCAGAGATTAGAAAACTGAGTGTCTGTGGGTGTCCTCAAGGTGGTTTACTATCCCCACTTTTATGGAACCTAGTCGCTGATGGTTTGTTGATGAAACTTAATAACCTTGGATTTCCGACTTATGGTTTTGCCGACGATTATCATATATTGATGACCGGTATAAGCATTAACACTCTCTTTGATTTAATGCAGCAAGCCCTGCGATCTGTTGAACAATGGTGTTGTCAGGTTGGATTATCTGTAAATCCGGGCAAAACATCAATGGTGCTTTTCACTCATCGTAGGATAATCACAGGAGCTCGTCCGTTGCAGTTCTTTGGTTCAGAGGTCACTGTGGTCGATCAAGTTAAATACTTCGGGGTTATTCTTGACTCAAAACTGAATTGGTCTGCTCACATTGACTTCAGGATTAAAAGAGCTTGCATGGCTTTCGGCCAATGCAGACGAGCTTTTGGAAAATCATGGGGACTCAAACCCAGATACATTCATTGGATCTACACAACTATTGTTAGACCAATTTTAGCATATGGATGTCTTGTATGGTGGCAGAAAGGAGAAGTCGCGACAGTTCAGTCAAAGCTAAATCATCTCCAAAGGATGGTCCTAATGGCGATGACAGGAGCATTCACGACAACACCTACTGCTGCTCTAGAGGCGCTACTGTGCATTAAACCACTACATGTGTTCCTAAAACAAGAAGCATTATCTTGTGCATACCGTCTTAGGGTTACAGGGCTTTGGAACAGTAACCCATTAGATTATGCTACCAGCCACACTCGCTTGTGGTCTCAAATGGTTACGTGGGATGAGTATTTACTCGCTCCTAGTGACCTAACTCTCACATGCAGTTTTCCTTTCAAAACATTCAATGTGAGCTATCCTCTTCGTGAGGAATGGTTGTCCGGTTGTCTGGAACGACAACTTGATGAACACATAGTTTGTTATACGGACGGTTCTCTGTTG
Organism: Malaya genurostris; assembly: GCF_030247185.1. NCBI lineage: Eukaryota > Metazoa > Arthropoda > Insecta > Diptera > Culicidae > Malaya > Malaya genurostris. The sequence goes on along the minus strand of NC_080571.1, from coordinate 242,792,043 downwards.
AATGGTCGTGCTGGTGCTGGTGCCTACTGTCGTGAAATGAGGCTGGAGCAGTCTCATTCACTTGGTAGATACTGTACTGTGTTCCAAGCAGAAATCTACGCGATTCTGTGTGGAGTACAATCGGCACTTCAGCAGAGGATCTGTGGTAAACGTATTTATTTTTGTTCCGACAGTCAGGCAGCCTTAAAAGCACTCAGTTCGAATGACTCACGGTCTAATATAGTGATCGCATGTCGTACTCAAATCGAGGACCTCAGCATTTCAAATGCTGTTTACTTCTTATGGGTACCCGGCCATTCTGGTATTACTGGAAATGAATGGGCTGATGAGTTGGCTAGAGCTGGTGCAACGAATGATTTCGTTGGTCCTGAACCAGCTTTACCACTTTCAACTAGTTGGATAAAGCACAAGATTCGTTCTTGGGCTGCATCCAAACATGCCAGCTACTGGCGCAGCTTGCAAACTTGCGCTCAGACAGAAGCATTTCTACCAGATTTAAATCTGAAAATGTCAAAGTGTCTACTGCATTTCTCCAAGCATCATTGCAGTATTCTGGTCAGAGCTCTGACTGGACATTGCAAACTCAATTATCACATGGCTACTATTCAACGTGCTGAGTATTATTCGTGTGATTTGTGTGAATGCGATTACGGTACTTCATATCATCTGATATGTAACTGCCCCGCATTGACGCAGCTTCGTATCCGGGTTTTTGGTTCTCCATACATGGTTGAGTCTGTGTATGCGGAGCTAAAATTGAAGGATATTCTCTCGTTTCTCACCCAATGTGGTAAGGAGCTATAGTCAGAAGGATTCATCGTTCTTCATGGAGTGAATGAATCCTTTCTGTATTCACCTTAAATAGGGTTTAGCAGATTGTTTGGCATCCTTTAGGGGGTACCGAATTTACTTCTGCTCGTACATACTGCGAATCGTTCTGCATTCTTCCGGGAGTGCAGAATGGTGTCGCTTTTGTAAGATCTCTAAATCCTCTCGGGGGTTGGAGGTTTTATTAATAGCAGACTGTTCGGGACCTTTTAGAGGTTCAGAATTTACTTCTGCTTCCACCAGATGTGATCCCCAGCAGATTGTTCGGCATCCCTTAGGGGTGCAGAATTTACTTCTGCTTTTATGTGTTTTTGTGTCGTCATTTTTTTCCCATCCTCCTAGTCCAACCCTTACCATTTCCTTTCAATCCTTCCCTCTTATATATCGGGAAAATGATGCTAAAAACAAATTGATGGCAAGGCACAAATCTCCAAATATCAAGGGGAACGTGCCATTTGAGCCAATTTGTTCTGATTCCTGATTCCTGAAGGGCCGCTAATGATTTCGTTTGGTTTTTAGTCACAATGCGAACCATAAAACTTATATGGAAACATGATTTCTCTCATATGTGAAATTCACGAGTTGTTCGTATGAATACTATAATAGTGATAGATGAGATGTATATTGCAGAGGTATATTTTTCACATTAATCTTATGAGAGGGTGATTTTTATGCATCATAAGGTTTGTCTTATGATTTTCACTACTCAATTTGCTTGAGTGTGTGGCTACCGAGTGGCATAATACTATGGGATAACTTGCATTAACCTTAATTTTGAGATCATCACTCGTTACCTAAAATTAGGGAAATGCACTTTAGTTGCCTTTTTATAAGTTTTTACCCAAATTTATATAGCGGCTGGTAAGAGGTTTTTTGCAATATCTCGGTTGATTTTTCAACAGAGCGTATAAGCAAACGGCAGTTTCTCTTTAATCACTCTCTCTTTCGATTATTGTGATGTGATTAAAAAGATTTTCTTTGATATCACTATTCTGTTTGAAAGTCGAAAGTTTCGGGTATAATTTCATGCAAAGAGTGAGTGATAAACGTGGAAACCGCTTGGTAATTAATAGAAGAGAAAGTAAACAAAGAGAAACTGTCACTTACTTATACGCCCTTTTGAAAAATTAACCGAGATATTAGGTACCACAGAAATTATATTGACAAGATATCCAGCTCTCACATTTACCGAACAAATCAATGGGAACATCCTTTTTCGTGAGCACAGCGCGCTCAGGCGAGTCCGCATCGAAGCTCGTACATAGAAGTAGAGGAGAGAAATGTCAAATTCGTGCGTGCC